>NC_090873.1:27344418-27349418 GCF_036669935.1 Montipora foliosa
TCTTCCAAATATTAAATTGAAGGTTTCTATATTAAACAGTTTGAATTTGAAATTGTCAAAAATGTAAATACTGGTAGTTAACACTTTATAATATTATGCAATTCAAATATCATTATTTTTGTCTATCACAAATCCTACTTATGAAAGATTTCTAAGTGGTTTAGAAAAAGTAAAAAAGAAAGTTACCAAGCAGTCTCCATTTGCAATTTATACATCTATAGTCATATATTTATCCTGATACTTTAGTAATTTATTTAACTTGAGATACATATCACCACATACATGTAACATTTGGATTTCAATTTTTAGCTTAAGAAATTGTAATATTAAGTATAGATAATCACATTTTGAGTGCAATTTGTGGTTTTTGAGAAAACTACAAGTGCTGATTTATCCCATATTGCACAAGAAAAAACATGTGATTGATTTTTAATAATATACATGCAAAAATTTGACTGGCTTTTTCATTTTTACGTGTCACGGCATGTCACAGCGTCCTGTTCCCGCCTACAATTGACAACCTTGACCAGTATTGATCTAAATTTTGACCGGTGAATATTTATTGACAAAATTACAGGAGCTAGAAATTTGTTTACCGAGAACACAAGCCTTTTGTCATTTTACGTTAATCTTTTTAACTTCTCATGTTTTTCCACTGCTCCCACAGAAAGAAATACAACTGATAAAGAGATTCCTTTGCATTGTTGTGCTTTGTTTATTTGGGTTTTGATTAAGGAAAGCATCGCAATGGTGGTTTCATTGATGGCTATTTTGTAGTTCATGCAGGCTTTTCAAGCAGAGTAAAGGAAAAAACTAAAGCATTTCTAACCTCACCTACTAGCTTTCAAAAGTTGCATGTTAGGTGAGTTTGAGTCACTTGTACTGCATTTGGTTTTCTCATTTAATGGCAGCCATAATAAAGAGAAATTTTGAGACGATGTATGGCCTCATGTTTAAAAAAGGCAAGCTTTTTTGAAATAGTTTATGACTGTAAATGAAAAAGGAGAAGTTCTAAAGGAACCTTAGTTTTTGTGTTGGTTTTAAAGAGAAGGCTTTATAAGAGGGGTGAGTTCATCTACTGTTTGCCCTCCAATTGCTTCCTTCTGACGTGAAGCAGGCTAAAATAAACTTACAAATATACAGAAAACAAGGTTTTAAAAACTATTTTATGCGTATTTGTCATTTTCACCAAAAACAATACATAAAGGAGTTGTTGATTATTCTACTAACAGACGGCCTTAACTAATCTCACCTGAGCCTGACAATCAATCTAATTTCAACTTTTTACACTGTTTGGGATAAATTGACGTGCTCTCAGCCAATGAGCATGCTGACATTATTGCATGTATAGATAGAAATGACAAGTACAGTGTAGTGGCCAATTAAAAATAATTATTTCTATTTATTTTAGGCATACCAAGTCACAGAAAGGCAATTTAGCACTCAATTTCGGTAAAAAGACAAAGTAAATAAACATCTTGGAATAAATTATACAAGCATGTACATTGAAAAATAAAGCGTTGACTGCTTCTTTCAAAGTCGCCAGACAATTTTCTGAATTGAAGGTCCACACATCAGACTAGTGCTGCCTCTTATTCCTGACCTTTTTTCAGATGTACATGTATGTGTATAATGAATCGAAGCTCAAATAAACAAACGTATACAAATTAAACTCTATAGGTTTCGTTCAACTCTCAAGTCATTATAAATTAATTGGAAACTTAATTGCTTCTACCTTGTAATAGACATTTCATGCATATGGGAAACTTAAACTATTTCTTCTCCTATTTTATTTCACATTGGTCCTGACAAGTCTTCCATTATAGCCTTGTACCTGCTTCTACGTAGCGCCAGAACATACAATTTTCAGGGTAGTCCATCGACGATTTGCAGCAAATAGTACAGTTATTTCTGCAGTAAAGAAAAAGGATTCAATCCGAATAGCATATCTGTGTATGCATCTCAAATTTTAAGATTTATCTTTGAAGTTTTAAGCTTACGCAAAGTTCGTTTCGACCGGTCGTTTCGATCGAAAGTCGTTTCGATCGATGTTCGTTTCGATCGAAACCAAAAGTCAGTTCGATCGAAGGCAAGAGTCAGTTCGATCGAAGAGTAAATGTTAATAAAAACTACAGTTTTGCTAGCGTATAGATAATAAAAGTTCTTGTGTTATGTAATTTTTTGCTCGAAGTAATATGCGCGACGCGGAAACGCGGTGTTCAATTGATATCTTTGTTGCCGGCATTTCTTTCTCGGCGTTCCTGATCGACAATGCTCAATTAGCTATTCGCTATCACGTGCGTACACTGAAACACGGGGTTTAAGATTTTATTACCATTATGAAACGAACAAGTGTTGTCACTTTCAATGAGAACCGAGCGAAAAGAGATTAAACGCTGTTGAAAACACTTGCGTTTGGAACAGAATCCGTAACATATTATCATAGCTTCGCTTCGTTACAAAACTTCTCCACACAAGGCAGTTCCGCACGCCAAAATACGAAAGCAAATGCGCTTGGAACGTAAAGAATGGTCGCGTCTGTTTTCTGTTAAAGCAACTTAAAAGCCGACTCTGACAAAGCGTATATGATGATATGATGGCTCCGTCGATCTCGAGAGACCATGGTTGACTGCGCCCAGGCTTGTCACTTTGTGTTGCAGCGCCGGGTGTGGCTGTAAAGGCCGATGCGGGACCCGCATTGCCTGTTGCATCTGCTGCAGGTAAAGACCGGCTCCTGTCTTCCTGTCTGGGATGGGGCTGACTGTAGCAGCTGCTCCTTGCGAAGGCGTTTCTCTTCCCAGCGGCTTGCTCTCCTCTCCTCTGCTTCCTTGATGACTGCTTGTGTGGTGGACCGCCAGCCAGATCGGTCCGAGGCTGCTGTCTCTAGGTCAGAGCGGTTGAACCCACCAGCCTTCAGATCCCGCTTGCACACATCCTTGTAGCGGAGGGCTGGACGTCCTGTGGGTCTGGTGCCAGTGGCCAGCTCCCCAAACAGCATGTCTTTGGGGATGCGGCCGTCGACCAATCGAGTGACATGGCCAAGCCAGCGCAGACGTCTCTGGGTCAGGATAGCAAACACGCTGGGCATCCCTGCCTTGGCCAGGACGTCGATGTTGGTGACGCGGTCTTGCCAGGTGATGCCAAGGAGTCTGCGGAGGCAGCGCATGTGGAAAGCATTCAGCCTGCGTTCCTGGTAGGAGTAGAGGGTCCATGCTTCACTGCCGTAGAGGAGAGTGCTCAGTACACAGGCCTGGTAGACTCTCATCTTGGTGTTTGTGGTGAGCATGGTGTTGTCCCACACTCTCTTTGTCAGGCGGGCCAATGCTGTTGCTGCCTTGCCAATCCTCGCGTTCAGCTCTGCATCAGGAGAGAGGTTGCTGGAGATGGTGGACCCGAGGTAGGTGAACTTGTCCACCACTTCGAGGGTGTGGTCGCCGATCGAGATGCTCGGGTCGTTGCTGACGTCTTGACCCATGACCTGTGTCTTTTTCAGGCTGATGGTGAGGCCGAACTCTGTACAGGCAGCTGCAAAGCTGTCAATGAGCCGCTGCAGTGCTGCCTCCGAGTGGGCTGCTATTCCAGCATCGTCAGCGAAGAGGAGCTCTCTGATCAGCACTTTCTGCACCTTTGTCTTTGCCCGGAGACGTGACAGATTGAAGAGGCCTCCATCACTCCTAGTGTGGATGAAGATTCCGTCTTCAGAGTCCCGGAAAGCATAGGAGAGGAGCAGAGAGAAGAAGATGCCAAAGAGGGTTGGAGCAAGGACACAGCCCTGCTTCACTCCATTCTTGATGGGGAAGGGTTCCGAGCAGGATCCGTCAAATTGAACGGTCCCACGCATATCCTGATGAAAGGACACAATCATGCTCAGAAGCTTGGGGGGGGCATCCAATCCGCTGGAGGAGGGCAGACAGTCCTTCACGGCTAACCAGGTCAAAGGCCTTGGTCAGGTCAATGAAGGCCAGGTACAGGGGTTTTCTCTGCTCCCGGCATTTCTCCTTCAGCTGCCTCACTGAGAACACCATGTCGATGGTTGACCTGGCGGCCCTGAAGCCGCACTGCGCCTCTGGGTAGACACGCTCAGCGAGAAGTTGCAGTCTGTTGAGAACCACCTGGGCAAAGGCCTTGCCAACAATGCTCAGGAGAGAGATGCCACGGTAGTTGTTGCAGTCACTCCTCTCGCCCTTGTTCTTGTAGAGCGTGATGATCTTGGCGTCTCGCATGTCTTGGGGCACTGCTCCTTCCTCCCAGCACTGCATTAGAAGCTCGTGAAGGTGCTGTAGGAGGGAGGTCTCCTTTGCGGCCTTGACGACTTCAGGGGGTATGTTGTCACTGCCTGAGGCCTTGCCGCTGGAAAGGGAGTCAATGGCCTTGCGGAGTTCTTCAATGGTTGGTGGTTCATCCAGCTCGTTCATCTCGGGCAGCAGAAGGGTGTTCTCAAGGGCTGTATTGGTCACAATGGTTTCCCTCGAGTAGAGCTCTTGGTAGTGTTCCGCCCATCTCTCCATCTGCTTGCTGCGGTCTTTGATGATGTCGCCTTCAGCTGACTTGAGTGAGGCAGTCTTGATGGCACTTGGGCCGAACGCCTTCTTCATTCCCTCATACACCCCACGGACGTTGCCTAGATCGGCGGCAAGCTGGATGTCTTGGCAAAGATTCAACCAGTAGTCGTTGGCACAGCGCCTGGCAATCCTCTGAGCTTCGCTGCATGCAGCACGGAGTTCTGCAAGCGTCTTTGCTGAGGGCTCTTTCTTGTAGGCAAGAAGAGCGGCTCGCTTGGCGGCAATGACGGGCTCAAGCTCGGTGGCACCAGCCTCAAACCAATCTGCGCTCTTTCTCTCTCTTCTTCCAAAGATGTCCAGGGCGGTCTGGAACACAGCCTCACGGATGTGGTTCCACTGCTGTGTAGCGCTGTCAGTTGGACAGTCCTCCAGGGCTACATCAATTGCATTGGCGAAGCGTTGCCGCAGCTCAGGCTTTGCAGTGCTGGCTGTGTTGAT
>NC_090873.1:27366918-27369418 GCF_036669935.1 Montipora foliosa
TTCTGTCATGCAACATGGCTGCCATGCAAGACCTCTGTTAGAGCTACATATTACGCAAAGACAACTTAAATCTCCTGGAAGACAGTTGAAAATATGGAATAAAGTGCTGTGTTAATGCACTACCACACGTACGCAGTGCGTGCCTATTTTTTCTAAAGATGACAGAATTTTTTTCTTTCTGACAAATTATTATTAGGCTGGTAGCCAGGTCTTTAATCTAAGAAAAGGATCCGTTCCGTCGTATGAACCTGTGAGCCAAAGGACTCTGCTGGCACGACTTCTGGGTGACCCCTTAAATGGTGCTAATGACCCCTGACTTGAAAAAATTGCCTGGAACGGTACTTTTCAATACCACCCAACTCATTCTCTTGTGTTTTTGAGTAACACCTACCTCAAGCAACCCAGTGTACGGTCATGGAACGTCTAGTTAATTTAATTTTTTTTTTTTTTGGGGGGGGGGGGGGTTAATTTTAATTTTTATTTTTATTTTCTTTTTTCGTGTCGGTAAAAGTCTTGCCTGTCACTCCCCTGCTAAGTGGTGTCCTTGTGCATAGAGCCTTCTGCGCGTATTTTCTTAGGATCGAATGGGTAGTGGGAAATGTGTAGATTTCTCTGGTGGACACAGTAGAATGATTACCTTAACCGGCAATGGCGTCGAAAGTCATGTAACGCGAATGGCGTTTTAGTGGATCTTTAAACAAAATATACCTTTATTGAGCTCAATAATGGAAAGTCAATTGGATACTGAACAACCCCCTACCCCTGTCTTGAAAAAATTGCCTGTAACGGTGCTTTTCAATACCACCCAACTCATTCTCTTCTGTTTTTGAGTAACACCTTCCTCAAGCAACCCAGTGTACGGTCATGGAGCGTCTAGTTTATTTAATTTTCTTTTCGTTTTTTTAATTTTAATTTTTATTTTTATTTTCTTTTTTCGTGTCGGTAAAAGTCTTGCCTGTCACTCCCCTTCTAAGTGGTGTCCTTGTGCATAGAGCCTTCTGCGCGTATTTTCTTAGGATCGAGAGGGTAGTGGGAAATGCGTAGATTTATCTGGTGGACACAGTAGAATGATTAACTTAACCGGCAATGGCGTCGAAAGTCATGTAACGCGAATGGCGTTTTAGTGGATCTTTAAACAAAACATACCTTTATTGAGCTCAATAATGGAAAGTCAATTGGATACTGAACAAGACAGGCGCTGAAAAAAAAATTCTGGAATCTTAAAAGGGACCAGTAATGGACTTCGACAACAATCTGTCGCCCGTCGAGCCGTAATCAAAGTGAACTGTAGTTCTAATATTGTACAAGTGTGGTGTTTTGTACAACACTGAAATCAAATGGAAAATGTTATAGTAACTTATGGGTTTAACAAAGACAGAGACTTGGATCTGTGATCTGTGTTGTCTGGCTTCTTTGTTTGTACTTAATTCTGCACAGTCTTCTGGTAACAATTGAAAATTTCACAAATTCTTGTTAGTCAAAGATTATTTGAAAGAAAGTTTGTTGCCCATTTTTTGCTTGATAATTCAAGTAAAGGTTTTTCAGTTAAGGGTTTGACGCTGAACACTTGTGGGAAATTTATTTAGTTGCGTTTTTGACATGGAGTGTAATTTGACACGATTGAGTTTCTTGTCTTCACGCACGTAATGAAATAGGGGGGGTTTTTTGCCTCTTATAGCAAATATGTTGGCCTTTATGAATTCATCATGTTGTGTAATATGCGAGCTTAACTTTATGGCAATAGTTAAGCATTTTCGTGTCAAAATAGGGTAAGCTTCTTTCTGTTGTGTTAACTTAATTAAATATATCTATCCCATGCGGCGTAAACTTGATTTCCACTCTCAAAATTTCCTCCAGAACCTACTTTTTGCTTATAATAAGCTTTTAGAATGTTCTTGTCTTCCGCGGTGATACTTGACGATTCGGAAACATTTTGTGAAAAAATAATTTTGACGGGTCACACGCGCAACTTGATCGCGCGAAGTTTCACTATTATGCATAACATCCACTTGGCCTTTTGACATCCCTTTGAAAAAACCCGTAAAATATTCGCGGACCGGTCGATTTCTCTGAAATTTGAAAGGATGATTGCTAGCGAATAAAGAAAGATTTTCACAATAACTAAAAATACCTGTGTTACGCATTAGAATTCGACGAAGAGGTAAATGCGACTAAATTTGTTGCGTGCGTTGCTATTTTTATGATTTGACTGTTTTGCAAATTTTGACAGCTAATATTAAATTATGAAAAACATATCTACGGATAGATCGTTAAAAAAAAGCTTTATTTTTATTTGAGTTAACAAATTTGCATACGTGCGTTGCACGAGGAGACAGGAATTTTATTTCTCTGAGAAATGATTTTGTCATTGTAATGCAAGTTGAAATTTATTTGGGAAGCCAACAATATTTCTTTAACTTTCTGGTTAATCCAATTTATTGCTACGACTTGCGAGTGCGAAGATTGTTTACATGAAACTCACGCTTTTTGCGAATTTTGA
>NC_090873.1:27376918-27379418 GCF_036669935.1 Montipora foliosa
GCCGAGTTGGCTATAATGATCTCAAATCCAACAAACACGACTGGAATAATTGTTTTACTAAAAACGCCCCCAAGATATTAGATAAATCTTCCTGACTTTATTTTGTAAGAAGAAACCGGATGTTGTAATGTACAGATAATTTGTAACTATAAATTGCCTCAACTTGCACTGATTGTTTTGCTTCGTGCTATTAAAGTACCACAGATTCTTAAATTGTCAAAATAAAGTTTTCAAGTTGTTTCCTTGCAATATTTTCATGCCATACTTTGTGGCTTTCTTTGTGCTCTCTGGTGTTGCGTTTTGTTACAGTTCAAAGACTTCTTTTTCATTTAACTCCGGTGCGAAGCGATTTTCGCCGGCCGCCACTGTTTTGCTTTATTGCGGACGCATTCCTTGACCATATTAGGTACATTTAATTTAATTTATCACTTATATTGCACTTATATTGTACATCAAGTATATGAACTGATAGCCTGTGTCCGGCTAGCCAATGAAAATGCTGGAAATCTGATATCCGTAGTTCGGTTTTCAAGTGGAGGTGGCTAGCTTTTTCATTGGTTCACTGGATCTCGGTTATCAGCCATTAATGATACCTGCGTTTGACCTTATTTGGAAATGAAAGCGGTAAATGTCGCTCAGCATAAGATTTTGGCGCCCGGAAATCACATCACTTTCCGGTCGTATCTTAAACGTATATAAAATTTAGCAAAACCGAAGGTTGAGAATTTAATAAAATAATTATTCCATTCGCCCTTGTTGGTAATTTACCATCTCGTATCCAACGCTGTTATATACTAAAACAGTGAGCTAATATAGCACAAAAAGACGATTTTAATTCATTTATTTCTGAAAAGATTACAATATTGTGGCCAATCAGCGAGCGCGTTCAACGCTATCCACTGTTTTGGCATATACTAATTAACAACTAGGGGTATTCACCTCAGTGTCGGTGGCTACTTAACAACTATTCACCGAAGTGGAGGTGCTTACTAATTCAAAGGTATTTTTGCTTCGGTTTATGATTCTGTTTCGTCATTGGTCATTGGTCGCTACGGAGTCACGTGAGAAAGCGCACGAGCCCGGGAAGATCAGTTGTGTGCGATCCTGCAATGGCTATTAATGCCTTTTCAATCTCTTGGAAACTTTACGTTTTTTATGCTTTTCCTCCCTTTAGTATCATCCCAAAAGTGTTACAGGAAATCCAAGCAGAGGAGGCCACAGGACTGTTAGTTGTGCCATGCTGGCCGACTCAACCATTGGTAATGAGACTGCTGGTTCAGAAACCCCTTGTGCTTCCAAAAAAGAAACACACCTTATTTCTACCTCAACAGCCAGACTTGGTGCATCCACTACACCAGAAGCTCACCCTTCTGATATGCCACTTGTCCGGAAATCCCTTGAAGGCAGAGGCCTTTCTGAATCGGCTACCTCACTCATCTTGCAGTCCTGGAGAAGGGGTACTCAACAACAATATAAGCCTTTCATCGCTAAATGGGAAGAGTACTGTAGTCAAAGAAAGATTAATCGTTTTTCAGCGACTCTAGAACATGGGATTAATTTCCTGGCAGAACTGTACCAAACAGAGATTGTATATAGTGCCCTCAACACAGCCCGTTGTGCTTTATCTACTGTTTGTTTCACATCCGAGCATTATACTTTTGGACAGCATCCCTTAGTTTGTCGTTTCGTCAAGGAAATTTTTCGAATGCAGACCCTCTCTACCAAGGTATCAAGAAACTTGGGATGTGACAGTGGTATTAGACTACCTAGCAAAAAATATTAGTCTTTGTATTGTAAAGCATCTTCAGCACTATTTGAAGCGTACAGATGTTCTTCGAGGTGATGTCAAGCAGCTTTTTGTTAGTTACACTAAGCCTCACAAAGCTGATTCCCCTGATACAGTAAGCAGATGGATTAAGACTACATTGGCTGGTGCTGGAATTGACACTTCAAAGTATGGTGCCCACAGCACCAGGTCAGCCTCCACATCTGCAGCTAAAGGGAACAGCATTCCTAGTGCCACAATTATGAAAAGTGCTGGGTGGTCCCAGGAGTCCACGTTTACCACGTTTTACCACAAACCAGGAGAACACCGAGCGAATTTTGGGGCTGAACTCCTTAAAGCTGTATGTGGTGAAAACTAAGATAGTTTCCCTAAGAGAGCATGGTATTAAAGCAGCTTCATATTGTTATAATCATTGCTGTCCCATTTGTGTTCGCACTCACACTGCTTTAAAATCTCACGTGACTCCGTAGCGACCAATGACCAATGACGAAACAGAATACCAAAATTAAACGAGGCTTACCTGTAAGGTGAAGTTTGATTTGGGCTCTGTGAGTCATTGGTCGGGAGCGAAGGAGTCATGTGTCCACCCATGTGTTATTACCCCACCCGTGATTGGGTGTAAGTACTCACATCTGTTAAAGACTGATCTCCCCGGGCTCGTGCGCTTTCTCACATGACTCCTTCGCTCCCGACCAATGACTCACAGAACCCAGA
>NC_090873.1:27386918-27389418 GCF_036669935.1 Montipora foliosa
AATTAAACTGTTTTTTGACTAGTATATTTTACGAGATTTTCTGTACTTGTGCTGTGTATATTTAACAACAGGGAGCTATGGCAACCACAACGGCGACGGCAACGAGAACGTCACAAATTTGTATATTTAGTGGGCAAAGCCAATAGCACGCCCTGCCGTGTGGTTTTCATATTTGTCCATTTCTTTGCCGTCGTCAGCAAAACAACAACGTGAAATAACTAAATGTGAGGTTTTAAGGCCCGGTAATACGGGCAACATTTTTGGTGCAACTTGTCGCGCAACAATGTTGCGTTGCAAGTCTAGAGGGTTTGTTGCGCGTATTGCCCAACAAATGTTCACGTTGCAATAATAATAATAATAATAATAATAATAATAATAATAAATCGTTGCTTATATAGCGCTATTTACAATTACAAGATCAATAGCGCTTTACATAATAAGATCTATGAAATCAACAAGTAAAATAATTAGGATATTTATAATAAGTTAAAAACTTAAAAGTAATACGATTAAAAAGATGATCAAGTCTAAATGGCAATATAACATTCATATATTTAACTACTAATCAAGGAAAAATTGTTCAAAAAGGAATGACTTAATTGCCTTCTTGAAAACATCTACAGATTGAATAGTACGTAATTGTAATGGGAGCTCATTCCACAAATGCGGTGCTGGTGCCTGGAATGCGCGCCCACCCAAGGTTACAACCATCTTCTCACTTAGTGGCTTCAACAGAATGCCTGAGTTGGATCTAAAATTATACGAGGGCTTGCATTTAATAGATAAGAGTTTGCTGATGTAACTAGGCGCGAGGCCATGAATGGCTTTGAAAGCTAATAACAGAATCTTAACTTGAATGCGCGCTTGCACTGGTAGCCAGTGTAACTCATAGAGTACCGGAGTTATGTGGGAATACTTCCCAACATCCATTATTACTCTAGCGGCAGCATTTTGCACCCGTTGCAACTTAGCTATTTGTTCTTTGGGAAGGCCATACAGTAAAGCATTACAGTAATGTAATCTGCTCGTGATGAATGCGTGTACCAGATGGAGTAAGCTGTCTCTCGATAGATACGTCTTAATGCGTCTGATATTGTGTAAGTGGTAAAAAGCTGTCTTACATACGTTTGTTATGTGGTCACACATATGCAGGTTGGGGTCGAGACAGCAACCTAGATTTCGAACTCGCGAGCTAGGTCTAATCTCTGAACTACCTACTTTAATGTTCATAGCCTGCAATTTACAAAGTTGCTGCCGAGTTCCAATAATCATAAACTCGGTCTTATCATCATTAATAAGGAGTCTGTCCTGGATCAGCCAGGGCCTGATTTTCTCGATACAACATTCCATCGAACAAACTGCATCCTCCTGGGACGTGATACTGTTAGGCTTGAAGCTCAGGTAGATTTGCGTGTCGTCAGCGTAGCAGTGTGCGTGTGGAAGCTCATCCCCAGCAACCGAGAATAGCTTGGATGCATAGATAACAAAAAGCAAGGGGCCCAGACAGGACCCTTGTGGGACACCACAGTCCAAGCTGAAGCGCTCTGAGAGAGATCCCATGACGGAGACTCGCTGACCTCTGTTGACCAGGTAAGACTTAAACCATTCTAAGGCCACTCCACATATCCCAAGCTCCTCGTTCAGACGTTTTAGCAGAATGTTGTGATTGACCGTATCAAAAGCGGCGCTAAGATCAAGCATGACCAGTAACGTGACCTCTTGAGTGTTCATTTTCATGAGAATATCGTTCGTAACTTTAACAAGAGCTGTTTCCGTGCTATGATTTTGACGATATGATGATTGAAACTCTGGGTATAGTGAGTGAGTCATCATATGGGTGTGTGTCTGTTCAAACACCGCCTTCTCAATCAGCTTTGAAACGTACTGCAGGTTGCTAACAGGTCTGTAGTTCTTGTATAGGAGGTCTAGCCCAGGATTCTTCAGTAGTGCGAAAACGAGTGCGCACTTCCAGTCAGGGTTAGGGTTACAGAACAACCCAGACTCGAGTGATAGATTGATCATTTTCGTCATGATCGGTAAAAGGACGTCGATGCAATCCATCACTAGGGGGGTCGACATGGGTTCCAGAGTGCAGCTTTTTTTTGCACTGCTTCTGATGAGTTTGCGAACCTTCTCCTCCGTAAGGGGGTTGAATTTGCTGAACGGGAAAGGTGGTACTGTGGCGTAGTCATTGGGAGGGGATGGCAACCCTTGCGCCATGTTGTCGAGCTTGGAACCTATGGTCTCAATTTTCTGAACAAAGAACGTTCCTAGTTGATTTGCCAGTTTAACGTTATTATTCACAGGGGGGTACACCGCCCTGTTGTCCTTCTGGTTGAGGATTTTCTTCACTGCCGAAAAAAGACTAAGTTGATTGGTACTATTATCCTGGACAAAGTCATTATAGAATTTGCATCGAGTTTCATTCATCAAAGCATTCACACTGTTCTTTTTTGCTTTATACGCTAACATGTCTTCCCTTGTGCTGGTACGTCGCCAC
>NC_090873.1:27394418-27404418 GCF_036669935.1 Montipora foliosa
TAAGTTGCAAGGAAAGCCCGTGAAATATTACCTTCGACTTCTTTTCCCTTGTCTGGGTTTTCAGCATGGAATATTTTTCCATCGTCAACATGATATCCGACAGTTCCTTTTGACCATCCTGGCATGGAATGACTGGCTCCATAGCCCTTCCAGACTGCGCCAATGCCCAAAAACCTTCTATCGCCTGTTTCTTGAATCAGTACCTACAATGTATATGCACAAATTAACAGGATCTTCCAGGGTAAATTCCGACAAGCGACATGCACATGGCCTAAGAAGTAGCCACAGCACTTAAAGTGAAATCGCGACAAACGACATCCAGTTTCTTGAAATTTCCGACAGCAATGTGAAACATTGACAACGCCGGTTTCACGGGGTAGTTGAGTAGATAACAAGAACTTTTTACAATTTTTAGTAGAAAAGGTGAAAACTTTAAGATAAATACTGTGTGATTACCTCAAAATGAGGAAACTCAAGTGAAAATGGGATTAAGTATCTGGCGCCATGATATTTCCATGGTTTTTCAGGTTTGCAGAGATCGCACAGCTTGGCTCCCTCGCATGTTAAAAGGCATTCTTCCACGCTTATTCCTCTACTGACCCAAGCCTGTATGCAGTCAAAATATAAAAGTACATATCAACAGGAGATTTTGTATGGCTTGAAGTGTCAAAAAAGGCGTTGAAAAAAGCATAAGTTATCTTGACCACCGAGGCACTGTTAAGTTAATATGTCTGATTTACAAGTCTCGAGAAACATCATATCATGTAGGCACACGAATCATACATGTAAACTGGACCTCTAAAGAAAGCCTTCGACAACGAGGTACCTCCCTCTTCTTTTATGCTAGCGTCTTGTAAGCAGTTAATTGGTCCGCTATAAGGTACAAAGTGAGCATTATGAAAGTAAGAACAATGTTGATCAACAATGAAAAGCACGGTGCCAGGCCTAGGTCCCCTTAACTACTGTTCTCTGGGCTTAAAAACGCTATGAATGTTGCTTCTATATCTGAAAAGGATTGTAATTCATCGAATGAGTTGCGTGATGTGGTTTGCGTAGCGTAACGTATCGCAGCATGGCTAATTGGTGTAGTGTTGTCATCCTCGGATATTCCAAACTATGGCTAAACCAGAGAGAGAAGGATAGTTAAATATTTAGTTTAACAGCTTCCAAAAAGAAAGAGCTGTAATACAACCGGCTGTGAGCTCCACTACCTGAGGACCTGTGGGAAGAATGTTTTTTTCTGAACTGTGAGATGCTGTAAAAGTTCTTTGCGCAATCTGGTTGGCCATTTGCCGATTCCGCTCGGTTTCAAGTAGAACACGATCCAGTTTCCTTTCGTCTATAAAAGAAAGAAATTTTGTGTAAAGAGAATACAGTCACCCATAGATTAATAATAAAAAGAACACTTGGCCTCCAGAGAGAAAACGAAAACTTACGAAAGCTTAACAACTTTGAGCTCCAAGTTTCGCATTGCTTGATGCTTGGCGAAAGACTTCTAAGGGCAGTTTTCTCTTGAAAGTCCAAGAGTATTCGGATTTTAACTGGTTTTGCATAACTACAGAAAGCGATAGGTGCACAAAATTTGCTCCCCTTTGCCACCCAATCTAAACTAATAACAGTCATTTTTCGCTTGTTTTGATTCTATCAAGGGATGATTGTGTCCTTTGTGATCGGCCAAAGTAATTTCTTTGGTTTTCCGTTTTACGAAAATCCATTAAAAACCACTCCGAATAAAAGCTATTTATTGGTACTTTACGTAAGACTGCTTATTACGTTGCACACGGTAGTTTAAGCTGTTATGTCTCCAGATGGACACTAATCTGCGATCTTTTTATGGGTTTGCTTCAGAAACGGCAGACGACATAACTTAACGGCAGGATTTCTATTAAGGACCATCAAATGAACGGAAAGTAAAATCATTTTCTTCCATAACTTTGCTAATGTGACATTTAGAATCAATTACGACTTTCTGAGGAGTACCTCTCTTTTATATCAAGCCACGTTTCTCTTGACAGATGCTTTTTTTAACATTTTGAAGGCATCATTAAAATGGGCGTTTCGACACAAAGCACCATGACTTTTATTTTTAAGTGTCGTTTCTGCCGTTGAAAACTTGAAAAGTATCAATAATACTAATGATAATGATAATGATAATGATAATGATAATAATAATAATAATAATAATAATGACGATAATAATAATATTAATAACAATAATAATAATAATAATAATTTATTTGTATAGCGCATACATCCATTATTTGCCTTGGGCGCTTTACAAATTATCCCTAAAACCACAATTTTGCTCTGAGAACTCAAAAACTGAAAAAATACTTAAAACACTAGAATCTAAAAAAGTAAAGATATTATAAAGAGTTACTATTAATAAATCAACAGTTCGATTGTTTCGTGACCATGTTTCGACTGTTTCAACATTCAATGTAATCCTATAGCACATGAATGTAATCCTTCCTACCTGTTAGAGGAAACAAATATCCGTATTTAGCAAAGTAAATGGACTCCAGACGCTCCACGACAACCTCTAACCTCTTCCTCTGAAATAGTGAGCGGGATATTTTACACTTATAATTCCATCTTTAGGTTTTGCTCCACACGCTAAAGTTAGAATGGACACGCGAGATCATGTGGTTCTAAACCTAGGTGATCCAGTCGGATCTATTTGGAAGGTACTTGCGATACTACCCGTTGCAACGACATTTAGGCCACGAATTTATACTGAATTTATACTTCAGCCGTTTCATTTAGACGCCGCCTTCCCCAGCAAGATAAATTGTAAAATAACATGGTGGCTTTAGACAATCGAAGAAGTCATATGCGTTCACTTTGACACATTTTGGTAGGTACTCATCAAACGACGTCATCAATAGAAAACAGCGCCCTTTTTGAATTTGAATGGGTTTGATTGACCGCTGAGTGATTTGCATAATAACCCTGTAACCCTAAAAACCACACGGAGACACTGTTGATTTTTTTTAAAAAAAGTCAAAGAAGTTTACAAATGGGACGTGTCCCGGGTCCTAGTGACCGCAGCGCCCATGAAAATTTTTAGTTTGTTATGGTGTGCGTTTTATGTTTGGGGATACGAGAGAGAGAAAAGTGAGCATTGTCAATCATTGCGTGTGCGTTGACTGAGTAGGTGAGAGAAACCTATTTACAAGTCCATCAAAGCCTCCACATTCTCCATGTCGATGTCATCGAAACCGACTTGAGTGTAACCAAACGGGTACGATTGAAAGGTGGTAGCTAGTGTCTACGACGCGTTTGTCAAAGACCAGTCCTTTACGCTTAGTGCAGGGTCCCTCATCCACATCCATTGAGAGTGAGGCCTCTCACTTTACAACACACTTTTCCATTCTTGGTCTTCCAGCCAGAATTTTTCGGACCAGCCGAGGTGAATTCTGTGATGTAAGCCGGCACCATCATCCAACTCGTTGGTAATCGCCCAAGAAATCACCGAGCAGGATGTCGGGTTGACCGCGAAGCCAACGATAGATAACCGAGTCCGTGTCGAAGCAGAGGGTTTGTTGTCTTAACTTTTCGAAAGACTCGTACAATTTGAGACGGGCGTGGCAACTGTTGAAGGCTGCCACGAAGAGGTTTTTTTCCGTTGCCCAACTGGTTTCTTGAGATGTTAGAGTAGACCATTTCCAACTCGTCTTCGGTGAAAACACGCACAGTATGGATGCGCCACAAGGGGTTGGAGAGGACAGCAGAGAGAGAGGCTGATTCCTCGATGGCCACCGTGGTGAGTTTGTTAAGATTCTCACAAAATTTACCCCAGAAAGAGTTGAGCATCAGTTTGGCAGTGGCTTTTTGTCCTGGGTTCTTTCGGATCATAAAGGAGTTGATCACAATCCCTTCACGCTCTGGGTACTCACGGACGCATCGAACTTCGTCTTCTTTGGTAGAGGCCCAACTGGGCGCCAACCCACTCGAAAAAGACCGACCCAACATCGATATAGTCGACCACTACTTCTTAACACGCGATCCGGCCACCAAACGTCTTAAAGTGGGACCCTGCACCAAATGTTACGGGCTGGTCTTTAACAAAAGCCGCTCGTGGACCTTTCGACTTTCTAACTCACTTTTCGAGTTGATTTCGATGACATCGACATGGAGAATGTGGAGGCTTTGATGGACTTGTAAATAGTTTTTCCTCACCTACTCACGTCAACGCACACGCAGTGATTGACAATGCTCACTTTTTTCTCCCTCGTATCCCTTAACGTAAAACGCACACAATAACAAACTAAAAATTTTCATGGGCGCAGCGGTCACTAGGACCCGGCACACGTCCCACTTGTAAATTTCTTCGACTTTGACTTTTTCAAAAATCAACAGTGTCTCCGTGTGGTTTTAAGGGTTACAGGGTTATTATGCAAATCACTCAGCGGTCAATCAAACCCATTCAAATACAAAAGAGGCTGTGTTTTTTTATTGATGACGTCATTTAATGAGTACCTGTCAAAGTGTGTCTAGGTGAACGCATATAACTATACTAATCGAGAACACCTATTCTTCACCTATTAATAGAAAACTTACGCGAGTCGTCTGCGTCCCGCGTTGTTTCCCATTTTTGCAACTAGTAAAACACTTTTGCCACCCACAGCATTTGAACATGAAAGAGATCAGGTTAATGGGAACTGGTATTGGATGACAGAAACTGTATGTCTGTATTGTTATGGCTTTCTTAAATGACCATTCCATCAGCGAGTTGTCCTAACAAAAGTCAAAGAATGAACAAAAAAATTTAAAAAGAGAAACATCATTCAAAGCAGTCATTTCGTTAATAATGATGAGAATAGATACAGCAAAAAAAATACACAAACTGCATTACCAGCATCTTTTATATCTTAAGTACCACAATTTGTTTTTACTTTTAAAAGGGATACATCAAGGCGCTCTTAAAGAAATGAGTTTGGGGCTCATCAGTCTGTTCAGCTAGTTTTGGTGTGTGCCCGGGGTGTGCGTTCTTCTTCTCATCATCACCCCAAAAGTAGCATGCAACAATCTAATTTTCAAGCTGCAAGGGTATTTTCGGTAGCACAAATTCTCATAGCTAACAAACTTTAAAGGAGTGGAATGGCAGTAAAATTCTAATATGCCGAGTACTGAGGCTCTAGAGGACTGAAACAAAAGAAACCAAGTTAAGTTTGAGGCGTGTTAGAATAATTATAACATATCGATATTGATCTATTCATATTGCTATGAAGGGAGTACCATTAACGAGGACATGAACAAATGGAGTACAAACGATTTTAACTTTTCTACAAAGGAAACGAAAATTTAAAAACTTGAAGCCAAATTAGTATCCTACCTGTACTTTCTGGTATGTGTTGGACAGAAGCGCGATCATCATATTGATAAGAAGAATGACTCCCATTACGAGGAACGCTCCATATAGAAAATTAACAATTGTTATGGAAGGACCATCAGCTGACTCCAAGAAGTCTACATCCACAGCTCCTAACAAAGACCAACATAAATGCCGCACCATCTTCCACCAGCTGTGGATCAAGAAGAACTTAAGATACTGGCGAAGTCTAAACATTTCGTAAATCTCACAAACCCTAAATGTGCTGGGACCAGAAGCTCATGACCCTTGAAGCGTTTAACTCTGGTTCAGAGCTGTGGTTCTTTTGAGTTTATAAACTTCCGTATTTGGATGTAACTTAGCTCGCGCATTTTCCCCAGCTTTGTTCCAAGGAAAAGAGTTGCAAGTCACACGCTTCAAGGTCACGTGCTTCTGTATGGAACAAATAGCTCTTTTACGTCAAAGGAAACTGAGAGGTGTAAGATACAGATTTATGCCAAGAATACAAGTGACTTCTATCTTCTATTCATATCAGGACGAAGACTCAAATATCTCGTACAGACTAATAAACAATACAACGACGGGTTTACAACGCCCAGAGGAAGAAGATGATTAGAAGCCGATTATGTACGCTTCTAACCAGAATCATTGGAAGAAATGATAAAGCAATCGCTTACGACTCTCTTGGACTTACCAGGCTATCCCAGAACTGTTACAAACACTGCAACACAAACATACAAAGAACTGTGACTCACTTGTATTTTGTCAAGTACTTTTTTGGAAGGGGCGCATGATCCACACATCATACGAACTGAGATCTGCTTTTGAGTAATTTTAAATCATCTCCCCATTTTTGTTTTTAATTTTGCTAAACGTGCCCAATACGTTACCGCAAACAATATATTAACCCTGTAACAGACAAAATAATATGGAAAGTAAATTGGTGAACATGTTGAAGAATTGTACGTTAAGGAGAAATATTCAGTCGTATGCACAAACTCACACATGGCAAGCAAATGTTAAGGTATATAACTTATGTAAGCTTATGTCCGACGGCTTCTCCACCTCACCTTTCAGCATCTACCAAGAGAAGTTTGATCCAAGGAAATGGAAAGAGCGTGGTGACACTTTTTTTTAGTAAGACCGGATTTTTTTAAGACCATCAACACCGACAGACATCTGCATTTTTTATGGCAGAAAAAAGCGCTGTGGGGCAAGCTTTGGCATATTATATTTCGCATACATATCGAGTAAATTCTACAAATAAACGATTTGTTACTGACTTAACTGGGAAGAAATCTACTCACAGTTCTTTTCCCTTGTCGTCGGATATGAAAGACTTCTCAGCCACGTAAACTTTAGTTATTGCAATAGAAAAGGCCAAAATAGTTGCTATAAACTGCCAAAATATGGTAGCGATGTCACTCAAGATATGGAAGAAAGCGATCTGGATGGGTCCAGTTTGCTTTGTTGTCTCCATCACGTGACCAAATGCCCTAAGCGTTAAGAACATGGTATTAAGGCCGTAAAAATAGCCACCTATGACGAGGGATCGGTTGTTGGTCACGGAATCTGACAAAGCCAACGTGACCATTCTTAGAACAAAAGTGGTGAAGTAAATGACGAGCGTGATGAGGTCCAAGATGTTCCACCGATCACTACAAACAAAGGGTAAACATAGGTTAAAATCAATCAAGCAACAAGCAAACAAACAATCGAATACAAAGCACTTATTTTAAAGACAATGTCTAAGAGCAAGTATACTTTGAGCTGAGCACTTCTGAATCAGAATTATATGTACACGATCAGGAACAGTGATCAGTCGTCACCCACGATCTAGGACTGGAGAGAAACCATTTACTTCAAACACCCAATTCTAATTACAATACTGGGTTGGCAATGGAGCAATGAGATTTAATTGATGGTCTTAAGTTACTGGACTACTGAATAAGAATTGGTTAGAGCATCCCTGCGCCAACACGTGATTTTTCTTCCCAGTTAGGTTTTGCTGGAGATTTTCTCTCTTGTGCGATGGTTTAGCTTGCCGATTAGTGTCATTCTAGTCATTAAAGAACTGTGTAAGTTGTCTGTGTATAAATGAATTATTTCAGACTTAAAGGGTGTAGTGGCATGCTATTTTAGTCAAACTTCAAATCACTAAAAGACGTCCTTGCATCAATTAAAACCAAAAAATAAAGCTGAAGTTTTGTTGCCAATTGCCATTGAATTGCACTGTTGTTTGTTGGTTGCCGCCAAGGGTGAGAGGATGGAAAGGAATTGAAACTTGAAAAAACTGGCCATTTTTTCCAAGTTTGGAGACAATGTCTTCAAAAAGTCGCCAAAAATTTAAAACGAATAGCTTTGTTTTGTAAATATATTTTATATCTTGTCAGTGGTTTGTTAGGAGTGCTGTACGTGTGAGCTTAAGAACTAATTTAGATTTTTACCCATTTTTGACCTAAAAACAGGCAATTAAGCATGACAGTGCTCCTTTAAAAAGCATTACAACTTTTTAAACAAACACCTTTGCAGTGAGAAGTGAAATGGGAGTTTAGATCGATCTCCATAAAAGTGACGCTTGAATCCACAGGTTCGAACAGGATGACATAGGGCGGGTGGCAGGATTGCAATTGTGTTCCTAGATGCAGTGCTCACCATCCATCACAAGTGCAATTGGAAATTGGTTGCTTGCTCTTAAACAAGCAACTTTGCATTGAGAAGTGAAATGGGAGTTGATGTCGCCGGAAAATTCTAATCCAGGTTCGATCGCGAACTCGGTGACTCAAGTTATGGCGAATACCATCATTGCTGCAGCATTGCAGGATT
The DNA here is from genome assembly GCF_036669935.1 of Montipora foliosa. Lineage (NCBI taxonomy): Eukaryota > Metazoa > Cnidaria > Anthozoa > Scleractinia > Acroporidae > Montipora > Montipora foliosa. Next base: position 27,402,580 of record NC_090873.1, read on the forward strand.
GCCTTCCTGGATGAGGTACCATGACAAAATGTTACTTACGTTATGTACTTGGAGAATCTCAGAGTAAAACCTTGTGGTTTAGTTTCTTGCTCTTCCGTTTCCTCGTCTTCTTCAAGGTATTTACAACCCCGGTTACATCTCATACGTATGTAATGTCGTCTTCTGTTCTTTACTGTCGCCTTATTTGTGAATTGTTCGCGTTCGAATAACACACGACCCGCGAAGAATACTAGAATGGCCCACTCTATCCAAGTGAAAGAAATGCTTGACGTCTCCAGGCAGATGGTAAAGTGGAGTCCAAGCAAAACCAGGTAGCTTAGTGCGTCGCGGATAAAGACAAAGTATGGAGTGGTAAAATAATCACGATAGCTATCTAAAACCCAAAAACACAGAAATATATTACTTAACAAAATGTTGGAAATAATCAGTTACATTTATTAATTAAAAATAGAAAACATGTACCATGTTTCTATCGAGTTCTAGAAACACGAGTGACAGTTTGGGAGAACGAGAATGCTGTGGGAAGGCGACGTAAGGCGAGTGTTTCCACAGCCAAAGTTTGGGTCATCAGTCATCATAAAATGTAACCGAGAGAACGTATTTGACTTGGCAGACTTCGGGCATATCAAACATATCCTTCCCTAGCTAGAAGAAGTAATATATTAAGAGGTCGCTTTCAAGTACAAACGTTTATGATAGAACGATCACGTACGAGACGATTATTAGCCCGTTTATAGGATGGTCAGTAGATTTAAGAATTTATCATTCAACTGGCCTTTGGAGCAACCCCACTTCTAACTGGCTGAATAGAAGAAGTTTTTTGCCAGGACATTGTATTTTCGGGATAACTTATATTTCTTCACTTGTCAGCAATTAGGATACCGCGCTAGACAAAGACATTTTTCAGCAAGAGGAATGAGTTCACTTTTTATTGCTGTAGTGCACCATTTGATGGTGTAATCAGTATCAATCCTCTTTAGTTCTCAGGTATATTTTTGCCAAATATAAATTTCCAAAAACAATATGAACAGCCGCTTTTTATCCTCAGCAAAAAAGAAACATGAAAAGATCTTTACACTGTCCGGATTTGAACCAGGCACACCAAGACGGTAGATCAATACTTCACTCCTGCGTCCTACCAAGTGGGCTTTCGAGGCGTTGCATGTAGACGACGATGCAATTATTAACCTTTTAACAATTATGCATACAGACGCTTTAAGGTGGGCAGACACAAGGGGTCTTGTTATATAGCTGAAAATTTTCCTCCAACAGCGCGCGCTCTCATTGGTTACTTCGAGGTCACATGAAATCTAACAATAAAACTGTTTTCCGTCAAAAGTCTCTGAGCGGGCAACAGTGCACAATCTATGACGTCGGAGGGTAACAGTGTACTGTTACCTGCGAATGTTGACCGACGACCGCCGTTGCTGTTGCCGTTGCACGTTTTTCTCTTTGCGCTATATAACAAATCACTTAATGAAAATGAACAAAAATGAACTGTTTCCCGAGGGACCAGTCATTAGGTGTTTAATGTTGCAGAGACAAGTTGCAGCGACGAAAAAATTGTATAGTGCACACTGAGGCGACATGTAGCAGGGACGTTTGACGGGGACATGTTGAAAAGACAAAATCACAATAAGTGCACACACATGAAGATGTTGCGGGTACATGTTTCAGGGATATGTTGCAGCGACATGTCCCCTCGTGTGAACTTATACTTTTATAATTGTGCAACACCAATCTGGGGGTGATTGTGCCCCACGAAGTTCAACAAGTTGAACGTCATGGGACATATCGCTGCAACATATCCCTTAAACATATACCCGCAACTTTTTCATG
>NC_090873.1:27411918-27426918 GCF_036669935.1 Montipora foliosa
GAGAGGTGAGAGATGATTTCATGCACACTGGAACGCCTAAATTGCTCTGTTGTAAACATGGCGGTTCACAGCACCAGTGAAGTCGTCTCTCTGGCCTTTCTGTGGACGAATTCCAGGACGTACCGATACAATTTGAGCAAGTTTTGAAAGCTAAAAACTTCAATCGATGCTGTATTTTGCCGGTAGGACTGGGTGGCTCCACACTCATAACAAAATCTATGAAATGAGAATCAGGGGTCTTCCTTGTCATGGAAGGGCCGAATTACCCAGAATTTCTTTTGGGCATGAAGGAGGCAAGCGGAGACTGGTCCTCATCAAATGAGGAAAAAGTAGCGAGAAGAAGATTTCTAGGCGGATACTAAGGAGTAGCCAAGGTGCGTGCTGTTAACGTAGACTTTTTATCATAGGAAATTCGGCCTGGCCTTTAGTAATTTCTTGTTAAAGAAACGGTATAATGTAAATAAGAAAGTAATGAGATTTATATTTGCGATTACCTGTCCTCTTACGTACTACTTAAGTCAAACTCTACATCTCTATGCAATAAGCGCATTCAAAATTTCCTCATATTATTGTATAAAAGTAGTTAAAGAAAGAAAAGGCTTGTCCTGCATATATGAAAAAAACCTTTTCTCTCCGGTTCTCTTCTTATGCATGATCTTCGTGGAAATTACATTCTGTCCCTCAATACACCTAGAACAACCAGTTATGTCTCGAAGATTAGATTCTGAAATTCGAGATGAAATAAAGTTTTATGCATGCATGTATGTTACCTTCGGCAGGGCGCATGCGTGCACTTTGTAATCTGCGACTCCAGTGCTTACCATATGACAGATAAAATGACTTTTCTCTTGAATACATAAGCCATCGAAACCTTAGGTTAACTTGTAATGACAAGGGCGGTTTGGAGCTGTGAGTAGGCGTGGGATTTGTCTCATATGGTTTAGGAGCCGACATATCCCTCCCTCAATGCCGTACCGGGAGGCGAGGTCGGTAGCAGAAAGCAGCGAAGGGCCAACTGCGTCCAAAAGCGATCGCACGGGCCAAAATCCCGGGATGACTCGTTTGGTACGACGCTCCAGCGCCACTTCTGGAGGTGTGCATATTTTTCTCGTCTCGTCTTCAAACATTCCGTCAGCGCATGCGTGCGTAAGTGTTCAGCCTCTCCGATACCTACAATACTAGACATATTTAGTTGGAACACTTAGCGAATGGTCAGAATCATCGTGTTACAAGATCGTAGCTTATACCACATCCCCTTCCCCCAATTCAATGTTGTGTGAGAATTTTTCGGGCGACTACTAGTAGTTGTGGAAATCAACACTGGAGGAAGGGGGAAACGGGGATTGGTGTTCCAACAAATGTGACGAGTATTGTAGATGTTTTTAATGTTCTTCCCAAAAAACCACACCGTTCATGCCAATTTTATTTCTACAACTTAATTAATGTCACATCGACCCCATCCATCGACCCCATCCATCACAGTTCCTAAAAAGAACATTTTCTTAGTTTTACCTTATTTAGGGCTACAAAGCAAAATCGCTAGTAAACAAATTATGTCGTGTATTAATAAATTCTACGGGTGCGTTGACCTTGGAGTGATTTTTCGAAGCACTCGCTGCATTAAATCTATCTTTCCTTACAAAGATAGACTTAGCCGTGGCCAAATGGCTAAGATTGTATTTAGAGCTGCTTGTTGGGACTGCAATGATTTTTATATCGGAAAAACCAAAAGACGATTGCATGACAGAAAAACTGAACATTTTAAAGCATTAATTAATGGCCATCATACGTCGGTTCTTGCGGACCATGTAACATCAACTGGTCACAGTTTAAAATGGGATCATTTTGAGGTTTTAGCGAAAGGGCGACACTCACTGTAAAATAAAAGAGACACTGTTGATCAAAGGTTTAAAGCCGACCTTAAATGAATATGTCAGCAGCCAAAAACTGTGTCTTTCATACTTTTTTTTGTCACCTCTATTGTTACTTAATAGTTAATAGTTAGTTAGTTAGTAATCCTATATATTTAAAACTCCAATTTTGTATTAACCGTCACTTCTGAAGATGTATACAGAAGCATACGAAACGTCAAGTAAAAGATAATTTCAAAAAGGATGCGTTTATATCTGATATTTGTCACCGCTGTTTGTGTGTTATTTCTGATACACACTTTCCATTCCGAACGACTTGAAGTTATCACGAAATTATTACAATAATGATATTTTTAGACGACGTTCTCGTTGGCATCGCCGTCCTCCTTGCGTAAGGTCTTAACGTTGTCCCCAGGGCGCTTTTCCCTGGCCTTGGGAGGGGCGCCCCACCCAAAGACAGGTTTAAAAAAGCCCTGGGGACGATGTTGCACGTTCTTCATATTTTGGAGGACGTGAACCACGACGATTTTTCGTACTTTCTTTTGGAATTGAACGCTGTCATTACATTGATAGCCTGATAGAGTTTTCAGACCGATAGGCGAATTGGTCTGATCTGGCCATCTGAGAGATTCGATTGTAAAATGAAAATCCATTTTTTACAAGGCGTTGTCCTCAGCGTAGCCGTTGTTACTGCTTATAGGGAACTTAAGCAACGACGACGGCCACGGCAACGAGAACGTCATCTCTGAATATAAATCTGCGTTATTTTTATCAATTCGTGACTATTTCAACCTTTTTCATATGACAAGGGTGTGGTAGTTCCTCAAGAATGACACTAGTCGGAACGGCGTTTAATTTATGGGAGAAAATGAAAATTTATCTCGAAGTGTTGACGCTCTTCATAAAACCTGACATTTGGCTATTTCAAGTCGTTGTTTTGCTGACGACGGCAAAGAAATGGACAAAAATGAAAAACGCATATGCAGGGCATGCAAAGTTATTGTTTTTACTCACCAAACATGCAATTTTGTGACGTTCTCGTTGCCGTCGCCGTTAACGTTGCTTAAGTTCCTTTATGACGACGACGACAGCGATGATGATGATAACCTTACCTTTTCTGCGTCTTTCTGAAGTGTGTTGCTCTCAAAAGCTTCACTAGCCTTCTGTAGATCTTTGTGAAGAGTTGGAAGAGCCTCGTTTCTCCTTTGAAGATTTTCAACGGCGTTTGTAAGTGCCGTTACATTGATATTGTTGGTGTTGAAACAAATTTTATGTGATTGGAGAAAGCTGTTGTCGTCCGGATGTCGGATGATGATGTGGTACTTGGCTCGATCACTGCCATATTTGTTGATAATATATTTCATGGAGTCTTTCATAACGCGAAACGCCTCTGGGGCGACCTCAGAAGTTGCATTGACGAGAAAGACAATGGCGACATCTATGGTGAAAGAATACAACATCTTATAGTTGTATTAAGGCTACAGTATTTCAGGTCCTAAACATTAACTTGTACTCATTGTGATATCATTAAGATTTCAATAACAATAACAATAATAATAATAATAATAATAATAATAATAATCTGTATTCCTCTTAAGACAGACATATCTTAAGTTACATTTACAAATGTCTTAAAATTTTAAGAAATACACTATCCAAAAATAAATGGATAAATAAATAAACTAAAGATCATATTTAAAAATAAACTTATTAAAAAATACATTCTTAAATCTATCAGAATATATTTGCGGATGATACGCAATTTTGTTCCTTAGGCCCGATACAAACGCCGCTCCGCTCATGTGCCGAACCTAACTCAATAAACACAAGGAAAGGTTACGCTTATACAAACGTTAGCCGTGTAGCACTTATATTTTAAACAGAGTTAACTGAATAGAGTGTAATGTGAAGTGCTAGATTTCAATCCCATATGAACCATGTGAGCGTTAGCCCTACTGATGGAAATGGGCCCACACAAGGACAAAGAAAAACTCTGACCAGGGTGGGAATTGAACCCACGACCTTCGGGTTAGATCTCCGCCGCTCTACCGACTGAGCTACAAGGTCAGACGGGAGCAGGCCGTGGGAAGTGAAGATGTTAAAGTCACGGCAATGAACATGTACAAGTACAAGGAAAGGTTACGCTTATACAAACGTTAGCCGTGTAGCACTTATATTTTAAACAGAGTTAACTGAATAGAGTGTAATGTGAAGTGCTAGATTTCAATCCCATATGAACCATGTGAGCGTTAGCCCTACTGATGGAAATGGGCCCACACAAGGACAGAGAAAAACTCTGACCAGGGTGGGAATTGAACCCACGACCTTCGGGTTAGATCTCCGCCGCTCTACCGACTGAGCTACAAGGTCAGACGGGAGCAGGCCGTGGGATATAAGTGCTACACGGCTAACGTTTGTATAAGCGTAACCTTTCCTTGTACTTGTACATGTTCATTGCCGTGACTTTAACATCTTCACTTCCCAGTTCCCAGGCTCGGTGCATGAATGGAGCGGCGTTTGGTACGGGCCTTAATAAATGTACTAACTCACCTTCTAAATTTAGATGGTATCGTCAACTTGCAAACATCATTTAAAATTCATGCCTTTGTCTCCAAGTCTGACAGCACATGGGGTTCCCAAATTTTATACAAAGATATAGAGGTTTTGATCTTTGTAAGATCGCGACGACTATCTCATAGTTACAATGATCCAACACCAAATCGCTAAAAATTACTCAGAATTTTAATGTAATAGTCTAGCGTTGAGGTTCATTTCCTAACTTATTCAACTAAAAAAAAAACACAAGTAGTATTGGCGAAATTTTCATTTGAACTTTGAAAGACCTGATCTGTGGCACTAAAAATAAACTCTATGAAAGCACGTAATATATATCTCCTGAATTAATTCCACTCCGGATAGGTTTCGTGAACTTCCGATGGAGTTTTGGAGAACATTTCCGCGACTTCCCAAGCGATCTCCAGTGTCTGAAGAATGTTACCTTTACTTCATTCCAAGGGTTATTTCGAACGAGTAAGTGTTGAACTCGGAGTTTTAGAGCCATACGTCGGTACTGATTAGCAGAGCGTTGCAATAAATTACCTCTTTTTTTTCGCCACTTATCTCTGCAGATGTGAATAATGTAAAACAGAACGAAGAGAACTGGAAACAGCAGCACGTCGAACACACACCAGATGTTGAGAAGACACCACTTCCAATATTGAATACTCAGCCAGGACGATCTTTTCAGAGTGCGGAATTCACCGAACCATTTGTTGTTCATTAAGCCATGAAGCACTGGATGTGCTAAAATCTACAATGGAAAAAAGAGAATTCGTCAATTAATTCACGTAATTAAAGTACTCTTAAAGTGCCACTACGACGAAAATGTTTGGTTTTCTTTTCGAATTTTTTCAACGTCAATTAAGTCAATATGTTCAAAATAAAATAGTGCATTTAAATTTGGAACGATAGAAGCGAGATAAGTCGGGAAATAGCCAGGCAAAAACCGCTAAAAATCTGTCCGCCATTACTCGGACGTCATTGGAGAAGCCTGCGATTATTATGTAAGCGGTCTTCACGCAAGACTTGGCTAGTGAAAACATACGCGCATCGCTTCGCGGGCGTTTGACAAAGCGAACAAGTCGATCAAGGAGTAATGTATATAATATCAGCGAAAACCAACTCGGCGATCTCTCACATCTAATAGACGAAATGGGAAATTAGCCGCGCTTATTTTGAGCGTTGCGCATATCACGTCAGACCCCAGGCGATCCAGCTAGACCCAACCCTTTTCCTCGCCCACGGTCATTTGCCGTTCGAGTAATGGCGGACAGCGAAAACCGAAAAACTTCGTTACAATAATCATACTTTCCGTGGGAATTTTGAGATAAAAATTGGCATGATACCTATTTAGTACGTCTATTTTCAAAACCTAAAGAAAAAAGGACATGCAAAATTTTCATCGTAGTGGCACTTTAAAGTGAAACAAATTTAGTGCAGAAGTAGTTTCGTTTCAGTGGTTCTCAGTTCTTGCTGTTGGAGTTGTTGTTATTGTTGTTATTTCTGTTTGTTTCTTTGCGTTAACCGTTTAACGGGAAACTGGAATTGTCATACTCACACATCCGACAAAAAGCCCGCCATATATTCAGACTCTTGGCTCTGTCAGTTTCAAGTGCGATCCACCTCTCCCCTTGAATTTCTTGTTCAAACTTCCAGAAAGTTGCAAATGGACTACGGTCAGGTCAGGTTGTGCATACAGAATCTCCACGGTGAACACCACAAGGACATGCTTTCGGACAGTTCTTTTGTGTTATGAGCGAGGGTCATTTGAACTGGGCAACTTACGCTGAAACATTCTTAAGCCGACCGAGTTTAAAAGCTTTGGTTTCTTACCTTTTTTTGTTCCATTTCTATAGCATCATCGATGACTTGATCCAGTGAATCGGCAAAAGTATGGCGGAATTCTATATCTGATTTTAACGGATTTAACAGCGAGCAAGAGAACTCGTCCACAGAGTTGGCCAAATTTGTAAACTCTTCCTCGTCTTGTTCCTTCTTGTCTGCTCTACGACGCAGCTCACTGCTTGCCTAACAAATGAACACAATAATGTGTCAAGCCTCATAGAGATAAACATTCACCTCGCAAACAAACGGCGTAACGTATATATAGTTTATGTGTTCGGCTCCTAAATGACGACTGCTTCGCGGACGAGACCGTTTGGTGCTATCATATCAGTTTTTTTCGGAGGAAAGTCACATCTTACAGCTGTTCACAATTTCTCTCTCGTATTCTAGGTATTTTTGATATATCACAAAGATTTTAGAAATCTTACCACTGCAAAAAATTTCTCTAGATCACAGTAAAACATCTAAACTGAGTAAGGTCTTCCGTACGTATCTGCTGGTTGGTGATAAATACTTTTTTTATCAAAGTAGCTTTATCTCTTGGGGATACTCGTCGTCTCGTGCAGGGGTGTAAATCACTGATTTTGGTCTTACTTAGGGTGTCCAAGAAGAAACGTCACGAAGTTTAACCGTCAAGGTATCGTTTAGGGTTGTATACTGTCTGTCCGTTTTTAAATGGCATCTTTTAAAGGTCAAATCAAACTCGAGCAGTACCCAAATTTGTCTGCATTTAATATCGGTTTAATTCTAATTTTTTCCACGAGCATTCCGAAACGTTTCGCCTGGGAGTCTTATTAAGAGGCTTTATATGTCATCTACCTTCATTGCCATATACAATGTGTTGTTCTTGCATTTTGTTAAAGCTCGTGGGTTAAGCCTGTCTGTTATTTCTTCCACATCCCCTGTCACAATCGTATCCATCAATCGAGACTCTAAGGAGGAAAAGACTCAGTCACCTCTGCTTTAAAAACAGTTATAAAAGAGCGCATTTTGATTCAGTGGGTGTACCTTCAGGATGAGAGTCACTAGAGAAAGTTTCACGATACTGATGCCAGGCAATAGACAGTGATATCTTGATTTCTTTCGAGAGGTCCCTATTATGCTGCCAAAATGCGGACATTTCTGCGATCATACGGCAACGCTTCCTATACGCAGACTAGAAAAACGCTCCTAGTAGACAATAGATGGTCGCAATAACAAATTGAAAGATTTGTCCTCAACAAATCCAGAACAATTACCGGGTTTATCATTGACCACAAACATAGTTCACTTTTGAAAAGGGAAAACGCTTTACATGATTGTTAGTACCTAAATTTTCGGAAGCTATTGACACCTTTACATGGTCGACAACAAAGTAACATGAATCACTACATCTTTTGTTTGCAAATCGTGTCCCAAGACAAGCCAATGTTCAATCTTCATCATAAACATTTGCGGGAACTCCGTATCAACCTACCTTGTTCTTCTCTCTCTTCTTTCTCTTTGGCTTCTTTCTTTTTGGCTTCATCTTGATCATTATTTGACAATTCTTGTAGATTTATTCCACTTTCTGATTCTTCCATTGTCTTTTCGTCTCTCTAAAAGCCACTAACAAATGCAAATTTCTGACTGACAAATGAAACAACTGCTTCAAAGGAAACGTACAAAAACTAACTTTTAATGAGCGTTACAATAGCTGTGGTTACATACACCTTGGGTTTGGAGCCTTAGCTTCCGTAGGGTAAATTGCTTGGGTTTGGTTCAGCTCAGGTTTCATGTTACCCTTGGGGATGCGGTTACACAGTAAAAGACTCCCTCAGGATAAAATATAAAAAGACGCTCCATGACATATGACATATGCTGATGTCCGATCTCACCCATAGATGTCCGGTCTCACCCATAGATCCCTTGCTTGTAAAAGCGCATTTGAATATGTTAATAGAAAATGCGCTAGATAAATTCATTACCATTAACATTACCATGAGCGTACACTGGGTTGCCTGTGCTACGTGTTACACAAAAACATAAGGCACTGAGTTGGGTGGTATTGAACTACAGAGTTTTGAAGCAAGCAACGTTAGACAATCTTCCTGTCGGTATACGTTGGATCAGTGGCTTGATCTGATCGGCGTAATTACAAGTTGAGAAACTAAATATTTTAAGCAAGAGCCGATACAACGTAGATTTGATTTTAGGGGTGTACTATATTTCGGCTGGCCAAACTAACGACATACCTTCTGAAAAGAGGTTACAAACGCGACTTTGTTACTGAACAAATACAACGCGCTGCAGACATTCCCCGCATACATATCCTACAACCTAAACAGATAAACAAACCCGAACGCATACCTTTCATGACGACCTATAATCCATCACTTCTTTCCATCTCCAACATAATAAAAAGACACTACAATCTACTTCTTTCTTCTGACCGCTGCAAAAATGCTTTCCTACATCTTCTACCTGTTGTGGCCTTCAGGCGCTCCCCTAACCTTCGAGACCTGCTGGTAACAGCTAAACTGTCCTCTAATGTAACTCATTCTAATTCCGCACTTCCTCCCGTTCCTTTTCGCTGTGGCAAAAACTGCGCTACCTGTCCTTACATTTTCCATGGACTAACCAACTACACATTCTTCTCTACTGGTGAAACACGCTCCATTAATTCCCACATAACTTGCGAAACTAAAAACCTTATCTACATGATTCAATGCAACAGATGCCATCTACAGTACATAGGAGAAACTAAACGACGTCTAAAAGACCGTTTTAATGAACACCGCCGCAAAGTTTAGACAACGCTAACACCAAATCCAAACCTACTTCAGTCGCAGAACATTTCCTCTCCTCTCCCCACAACATCTCTAAGGACATGCAATTAATTCCTATCGAAAAAATATTTTCCAACAGAGACTCGATCCGTAAGGCCAGGGAAGCTTTTTTTTAATTTCAAAAGGCAGGGCAATTGATTCCAACGGTCTTAATATCCTCGAAGAAACGTATTAGATTTCAGTTTATTATTTAGAGTCATTTTCCTTAATTTTCCGTTACTCTTAGTATTTGAATTCAAATTCGTTGTAACTGCCATGTTTATCACATTTTCTTCTAGTATTACGTCAACATCCATTTACTATATATATGTACATAGAAGCAATTCAATGTAAACTCTCATTGTACCTGAACAGGGGCACCCAACGACCAATTTGTTGTAAAATGTATTATTATACCCCAGTTAATGAAAATAAATGTTATTAAGGCATTTTCAGGTGTTTTTCAGTGTTGCTGGGAAAACATTATCTGTTCCTTTTTCCCAGCAAGACACACAAGAAATTTCCCAGCCAGCTAGATAAAATTGGTTGGTTTCCCAGCCAGCTGATCAGATTTATTTCCCAGCCAGGAATTCCGCGCGCTTTCAAATCCCTCGATCCAAAACGCCCGAACAAAAGCGACAAAACCGGGACAAAACAGGTTTTTTCCGCAAGCGCAATCACTCTGACCAGCGGTCGTAAGTTTGTGACTATTCTCTGGGAGAGGGAAGGGTTTTTTTTTTTTTTTTTTTTTTTTTTAGTCGTCCTCAGTCTTCAGAGTTTCTACAGCCAGCTCGGGTTGAAATGCTAGAAAAAGTTAGTAATTCCCAGGCAAAACCTCTATCAACAACAAAATTTCCCAGCCAGCTCATCGAAACACCTGTATTTTTGCCAGCCAGCAAGATTCCTCTGTGGAACAGATAATGTGAGGAACAGATTCGTTGGGTGCCCCTGCCTGAAGAAGGCTGGTTTGGCCAGCCGAAATATAGTACACCACTAAAATCAAATCTACGTTGTATCGGCTCTTGCTTAAAATATTTAGTTTCTCGTATTGAACTACAGCGTTCCAGTTAATCTTTTCAAGTGGGGGGTCATTAAGACCATTTGAGGGGTCACCCAGACGTCGTGCCAGCAGAGGCCTTTTGGCTCACACGTTCACACATTTAATTATTTTGTAATGTCCCGTCCCGTTTTGAGGTATTTTAGTTTTTTAAACTTTGGTAATAAACTCATTTTAAAGATAACAAAACACGCTCTTGAGTAAAACTCACTCGTTCCTTCTTTAAATAGTCTGCAAAAAAGCTAACTGCAAATTGCTCTGTCGGACGTTTCCTGCATGTCATGCATGTCTTGCAGTTGCGCTAAGCATCCGTATATTGCACACTCTAAGGAAGGGCTGAATGAAGATAGGGTTTCCGCTTCATAATTCCTCTTCTTTTCAGTCTAATCTGATGCCAGGTCAAAAAACGTTTTGGCATTACCTTTGCACCAAAAAGTACCATAAAAGCCGGGAGTTAACAGTAAAAGACAAGCCAAAGACAGATGAAGAAAAAAATAACATAGTTTTTACATGTAACTCTGAATCGGATTCTCATCGAGAGATTAATGACAATCGATCGTAAAAACACTAAAATTTCTGCAGTCTCTGACTTCTATGAATCAAGGGGAAGGTCATGATGTTCTGTCAAAAGGAAGAAATTGATCACGCGCTAGGCAACCGGGCATGTGATCACCTTGTGTCAACTGACTGAACTACGGGAAAGAATGTTAATAGTGCGTCGTTTTCAGAGTAAACAACGTACTATTTAGCCAAGAAACTTCCGTCTTTGGTTTTTTTTAATTTTGGTGTAATATTTAACTGAACATTTACATTTCATCTGTCGGATCAGGAAGCCCTCACTGTCGGGTTCCTGAGAATCGTATCTAGTGAAACGTTTACACGATCATGTGGTTGAGCGGCCAATCAAAAGAGAGTTTGTAATTGAAAAAAAATCTAAACATCTATGAGATACAAAACGGACTTGCGAATTATCGCAAATCACAATGCTGACAAGCACAAAAGCAAAGGAAATGGTTAATAAATATAAAGTTTTTTTACTATATGGATGTTTTTGGGTTAGATTAAAGCGACATACAGTTGAAAAAAAGAAGCTATGTCACGTAAAATGATCTAATTTCATGACACTCAAAATTCCCAAAAAGCATGAGTAATGTAAACTATCTTCGCGCTAGTAAGTCCCAGCAATAAATTGGATTAACCAGGAAAGTTAAAGAAATATTGTTGCCTTACCAAATAAACATCATTTTACACTATAATAACAACACAGATCTTTTAACCTGACGTTAAAAACTTGGCTACCGGCCTATTAACCATTCGTCAGAAAGAAAACATTTCTGTCATCTTTATAAAAAATCCTCGCGTATCACATTTCAACCAACGTATGGAAATTTGTTAAGCTCGAATATTACACAACATGATGAATTCACAAAGGGCCGGGAAATCTCAAAAAACCTTTTCCAGCGAAAAATTTATTGAAACAAACAACATATTTGCTATCAGAGGTAAAAAGCCCTTCCTATTTCATTGCGTGCTTGAAAACAAGAAACCCAATCGTGTCAAATTACCATACGCAACAAAATATTAATATATTTCAGGATCAAACCCTTTCCTGAAGAACCTTTTCCTTGAATAATGAAGCACAAAATAGACAACAAGCTTTCTTTCAAATAATTCTTGGCTGTCACATTTCCAATTATTTATTTACCTAAAGACTGTGCAGAGTTGAGCACAAAATAAATATAACAAGAATTAGTGAAATATCCATTTGTTACCGGAAGACTGTGCAGAGTTGAGTACAAATAAATATAAATAGCCAGACAACAGAGATCACAGCTCCACTTAAGGTGTTCGATTCCTTCTCTGTCCTTGTTAAACCCATAAATTACCAGAAAATTTTCTATTTGGGTTCAGTGTTGTACATAACACAACGCTTGGTAAAATTAGAAATACAGCTCACTTTGATTACGGCTCGACAGGCGCAAGATTGTTGTCGAAGTCCATTACTCGTCGCTTTTCAGATTCCAGATATTTATTTTTCACCGCTTGTCTTGTTTACCCAATTGACGTTCTATTCTTGAGCTCTATAAGGGACCACAAAATGACTTCGACGCCATTGCAGGTTAATCAAATATTCTACAGTGTCTACCAGAGAAATCTACGCAATTTCTACTACCCCATGAAACCTACCAAAATACGCGCAGAAGATTCTATGCAGAAAGACACCACTTAGCAGGGCAGTGACGGGAAAGACTTTTCCCAAAACGGAAAAAAAAATAGAAAGCGACTAAATTTAACTCGTTTTCCGACTGGATTCCCATATGGCAACCCAGTAATTAGATATGCAGTGACCTTGCAAATTGTAAACAGAGAAACAGAAAGGTTATAACTAAACCAACTTCGTAACTGAAAGTCTAAAGGGCGAACTCGTGAAAATAAAGAAAGAAATACTCACAGTGATGCACGTTACCGCGTGCTGCAATTAGGCGTGAAATTAGCCAAGCGTATCAGAGGTCAACTCAGAGCACTGCAATAGACCTCTTTAGCTTCTACGTCTTTTGAGTGACTACATCCTGTATTCAGTATTCAACAAGATAAAGCTGTCTGTATATTTTTTGAAGGGTGATGAGTGCTAGAAATGCCTTGCCTGATTTATGACGAGGTTAAGAGATTGCGTGTGCTCTGACACGTAATTTCAGTTAAGTGCTGCATCGTTGCCACTTGTAATGAATTTTGATTAATATTCAATTAAGACAATTAATCACCTTAGGATACGCTACAGAGACAAAGTTGTCAAGTTCTGTGCACGCTTTCCTACAGACTCTGCCTCCCTCATTTCTTTCATTGTCATTGGCCACTACCGTCAGAAAGTTGTCAATGATAAATAAGAAAAAAGCATTACAACTGGCAACGGTAAGCGCACAGTAACAAAAAAAAAACCAATATCATTACTGTTGTTTGACATAACTTTGTGTACCTAATGATTCAGGCGTGACGAAAATAGGGAACCCGAATGCAAAATAGAACCGAGACAAAATTCATATAGAAGGATTTAGTCTTAGCCTCTTTATAACGTACAAACTGAAGAGAGAGGGTGTAAAGATTATCAGTCAGTTAGTTGTTGATTAAAATTGTTAGTTATTGTTTGCAAGACTTCTTTGTTTACTGCTGTCAGCTCAGAGGTGTTTAATCACTGTAAACTGTACACAATGATGACTATTAATTTTGTACTCTATGCAGAAACATGATTATTTCCATATAGTTTATACACTTTCTGCCTTTCTAGGGTTAGAAACCGGAGCTGCGCTTTTAGGCTTGGCTAAATCTATATATTAGGTTTTTCTGACCTCGCGTGAAAACCAAGAATGCAGCATGAGATGTGACGCTGATAAATTATATTATAACGGCTGTGTTTTCTCGCTCAACATTCCTGAAAGTGGTTTGTTTGCAGAATTTGCAGAATTGTTTTTCACGGGTAAGATTAAATGAGGAGAGAGCACGTGCCAATACAACAATAACTGTAATAAAAATAGCACGCCTGTTGTATTTCCGATTTGTATCACAGCAAGCGACTCCTCATTGGCCGAAAGTAATTGCCAGCTCTCTTAAAGGGGCTATGTCACGCAAAATGATGTACCGGTAATTTCGTTACACTCAAAATGCCCAAAAAAAGGAATGAAACATCACAAAAACCACTTAAAACTGTTGAACAAAATAAAAGAAATACAGCAAAATGAAAGAGAAGCATGGATGGACACAAATGGACAAGATTGAAACGGATTACATTTGGGTAATCTTGAAAAAAGTCGGCCCGGTGTTTTTCAAGTTTATGGAAAGTCGCCTGGATAAAAGTCGTTTTTGTTCAGAATCTTCTTGTTTGTGATGTAAGGATGACTTTATCAGTAAAGGAATTCCACATTCAGGGGCACCCAACGACCAATTTGTTGTAAAATGTATTATTATACCCCAGTTAATGAAAATAAATGTTATTAAGGCATTTTCAGGTGTTTTTCAGTGTTGCTGGGAAAGCATTATCTCTTCCTTTTTCCCAGCAAGACACACAAGAAATTTCCCAGCCAGCTAGATAAAATTGGTTGGTTTCCCAGCCAACTGATCAAATTTATTTCCTAGCCAGGAATTCCACGCCCTTTCAAATCTCTCGATCCAAAACGACCGAACAAAAGCAACAAAACCGGGACAAAACAGGTTTTTTCCGCAAGCGCAATCATTCTGACCAGCCGTCGTATGTTTGTGACTACTCTCAGGGAGAGGGAAGGGGTTCTTTTTTTTATTTTTTTAGTCGTCCTCAGTCTTCAGAGAGTTTCTACAGCCAGCTCGAGTTGAAATGCTAGAAAAAGTCAGTAATTCCCAGGCAAAACCTCTATCAATAACAAAATTTCCCAGCCAGCTTTAAATCGAAACACCTGTATTTTTGCCAGCCAGCAAGATTCCTCTGGGGAACAGATAATGTAAGGAACAGATTCGTTGGGTGCCCCTGCACATTACCGTTTTCGAGTTCAAACTCGTTATTAACTAAAGATTTTCCCGAAACACCCTAAAATAACGTGACATATAGCCCCTTTAAGCTACCTTGGTTTAGTGGCTTAAATTTAATGAGAATTCCACTGACGTTTGCCGACTCGTTTAACTTTAAGCCAGTTGGAAAAGCAACTGTTTTCACGCGGTTTCCGGTTGTCACTCACTAAGCGACCTTAAAAACCGCTAGTGAAAAGACGGTCAACGTCGTCTAAAACTCGGAGAAATCTTGACTTTGCAAAAGCAATGGTCAACCTAAGCAACAAAATAAACCGTGAAAGAAAATTAATTTCGCAAAATATATGTGGCATTCTGGCCCAGAGCACTTGCTGGCTTTGAGAATCAACAT
>NC_090873.1:27441918-27456918 GCF_036669935.1 Montipora foliosa
TGTGACATTTAGAATCAATTACGACTTTCTGAGGTGTATCTCTCTTTTATATCAAGCTATGTTTCTCTTGAAAGATGCTTTTGTTGATTCAGTTTTTTTAACAATTTGAAGGCATTGTTAAAATGGGCGTTTTGACACAAAGCACCGTGACTTTTATTTTCAAGTGTCGTTTCTGGCGTTGAACGCTTGAAAAGTATCAATAATACTAATGATAATGATAATAATAATAATAATAATAATAATAATAATAACAATAATAATAATAATAATAATAATAATAATAATTTATTTGTATAGCGCATACATCCATTATTTGCCCTAGTCGCTTTACAAATTATACCTGAAACCACAACTTTGCTCTGAGAACTTAGAAACTAAAAAAAAATACTTAAAACACTAGAATCTAAAAAGGTAAAGATATTATAAAGAGTTACTATTAATAAATCAACAGTTCGATTGTTTCGTGACCATACTTCGACGGTTTTAAAACTCAATGTAATCCTATAGCACATGAATGTAATCCTTCCTACCTATTAGAGGAAACAAATATCCGTATTTAGAAAAGTAAATGGACTCCAGATGCTCCACGACAACCTCTAACCTCTTCCTCTGGAAAAGTGAGCGGGATATTTTACAGTTATAATTCCGTCTTTAGGTTTTGCTCCCCACGCTAAAGTTAGAATGGACACGCGAGATCATGTGGTTCTAAACCCATAGGTGATCCAGTCGGATCTATTTGAAAGGTACTTGCGATACTACTAGTTGCAACGACGTTTAGGCCACGAATTTATACTGAATTTATACTTTAGCCGTTCCATTTAGACCCCGCCTTCCCCAGCAAGATAAATTGTAAAATAACATGGTGGCTTTAGACAATCGAAGTAGTCATATGCGTTCACTTTGACACATTTTGGCAGGTATTCATCAAATGACGTCATCAATAGAAAACACCGCCCCTTTTGAATTTGAATTGACCGCTGATTGATTTGCATAATAACCCTGTAACCCTAAAAACCACAAGGAGACACTGTTGATTTTTGAAAAAGTCAAAGTCAAAGAAGGTTACAAGTGGGACGTGTGCCGGGTCCTAGTGACCGCTGCGCCCATGAAAATTCTTAGTTTGTTATTGCGTGCGGTTTACGTTGGGTGATACGAGGGAGAAAAAAGTCAGCATTGTCCATCACTGCATGTGCGTTGACGTGAGTAGGTGAGGGAAAACTATTTACAAGTCCATCAGAAGCCTCCACATTCTCCATGTCGATGTCATCGAGATAAAGTAAAGTAAAGCAACCATATTTAACGTCGATAACTCGTAACAGTAAATCAACTGACAAACCTGAGGTCGACGGTGCGCTCATTTTACTCCCCCCTCTCCATCAGTGCTCCGTTTGAGATCCGGGAATCGAACTTAGGACCTCTTGCACCAAGGCCGCGCACTAACCGACTGTGCCATCCTTGCTCCTTGATCAACTCGAAAAGTGAGTTAGAAAGTGGAAGGGTCCACGACGCTTTTGTCAAAGACCAGTCCGTAACGTTTGGTGCGGGGTCACGCTTTAAGACGTTTGGTGGCCGGATCGCGTGTAAAGAAGTAGGGGTTGACTACATCAATGTTGGGTCGGTCTTTTTCGAGTGGGTTGGCGCCCAGTTGGGCGCCTACCAAAGAAGACAAAGCTCGATACGTCTGTGAGTACCCAGAGCGTGAAGGGATTGTGCTCAACTCCTCTATGATCCAAAAGAACCTAGGACAAAAAGCCACTGCCAAACTGATGCTCAACTCCTTCTGGGGTAAATTTGGTGAGAATCTTAACAAACTCACCACGGTGGCCTTCGAGGAATCAGCCTCTCTCTCTCTGCTGTCGTCTCCAACCCCTTGTGGCGCATCCATGCTGTGCGTATTTGCACCGAAGACGAGTTGGAAATGGTCTACTCTAACATCTCAAGAAACCAGTTGGACAAAGGAAGAAAACCTCCACTTGCCACGCCCGAGTCTTTCGAAAAGTTAAGACAACGAACCCTCTGCTTCGACACGGACTCGGTCATCTATCGTTGGCTTCCCGGTCAACTCGACATCCTCCTCGGTGATTTCCTGGGCGACATGATCAACGAGTTGGATGATGGTGATTGCATTACAGAATTCACCTCCGCTGGTCCGAAAAATTCTGGCTGGAAGACCAAGAATGGAAAAGTGTGTTGTAAACCTACAAGCCTAACTCTCAATGGATGTGGCTCCCAAAAACTCAATTACGAAGTCAAGAAACAAAGTGTCCAAGATGAAACCACCAACCCACTGGACGAAGACCGACGCAAAATCGATGTGGTCAACCTCTACTTCTTAACACGCGATCCGGCCACAAAATGTCTTAAAGTGGGACCCCGCACCAAGCGTAAAGGACTGGTCTTTGACAAACGCGTCGGGGTCACTAGCTACCACTTTTCAATCGTACCCGTTCGGTTACACTCAAGTCGATTTCGATGACATCGACATGGAGAATGTGGAGGTTTTTCGGGTTAGGGTTATTATGCAAATCAATCAGCTGTCAATCAAACCCATTCAAATACAAAAGGGGCGGTTTTTTATGACGTCATTTGATGAGTACCTGTCAGAGTGCGTCAAGGTGAACGCATATGACTTTACTAATCGAGAACACCTATTCTTCACCCATTAATAGAAAACTTACGCGAGTCGTCTGCGTCCGTTGTTTCCGATTTTGGCAACTAGTAAAACACTTTTGCCACCCACAGCATTTGAACATGAAAGAGATCAGGTTAAAGGGAACTGGTATTGGATGACAGAAACTGTATGCCTGTATTGTTATGGCTTTCTTAAATGACCATTCCATCAGCGAGTTGTCCTAACAAAAGTCAAAGAATGAACGAAAAAAATTAAAGAGAGAAACATCAGTCAAAGCAGTAATTTCGTTAAGAATGATGACAATAGATACAGCAAAAAAAGCTACACAAACTGCATTACCGGCATCTTGTATATCTTAAGCACAACAATTTGTTTTTACTTTTAAAAGGGATACATCAAAGCGCTCTTAACGAAAAGAGTTTGGGTCTCATCAGTCTGTTCAGCTTGTTTTGGTGTGTGCCCGGGGTGTGCGTTCTTCTCAGTTCCATTATCACCCCAAAAGTAGCATGCAACAATCTAATTTTCAAGATGCAAGGGCATTTTGCAGCGCAAAATTGTCATAGCTAACACACTTAAAAGGAGTGGAATGGCAGTAGCTTAGAAGAATGGGCTGAAATTCTAATATGGTACTGAGGCTCTAGAGGATTGAAACAAAAGAAACCAAGTTAAGGCCCTGTTTACAAGCAGGTAGGGTAACCCTAGCAGGAGGGTCAAACATAGCTCGAGTTTACCAGAAAAATTTCACAGGTAGGGTTACCCTACCACCCGGGACAACTTTGCGTGCTTGGTAACCGCCAGCATCGCAAACACAATGGAAACCGCTAAAAAGTTGTCGCGCTTAGGCGAGTTGTCCCTAGCAGAGCGTTTACAAGACAGCTAGGGTTACCCTAGAGCTAGGGCTAGAGCTAGGGTAACCCTAGCACTCAGATAGGGTTACCCTAGCGCCAGGGTAACCCTAGCTGCCTTGTAAACACGTCGATGAAAAAAAGAAGAAATGTATGACCAGGTGATCTGGTGACGCAATTGGGAGGACTGGGAAGAAAAATTTTAACGCCGTATCCCACAACCGCGCGCGGCCTTAGGTGTTGTTTCCAAACTCCCTGCAGTATTTCCGTCGCCAAAACACAAGAGATCATTTCGATTCTACCACATTTCCTGTGACTGAATGAACATTCAAGTAGACCCGATGAGCTCTAACCTCGCCTCTGCCATGTTGAATTCGAAAATTAGGCCGCGCGCGGTTGTGGGATACGGCGTTAAAATTTTTCTCCCCAGTCCTCTGAATTACGTCACCAGATCACCTGGGAGTGTTAGGGTAATCCTAGCACTAGGGTTAACCTACCTGCTTGTAAACAGGGCCTCAGTTTGAGGCGTGTTAGAATAATTGTAATATATAGATATTGATCTATCATATTGCTATGTAGGGAGTACCACTAACGAGGACATGAACAAATGGAATACAAACGATTTTAATTAGTCTACACAGAAAATGAAAATTTAAAAACTTGAAGCCAAATAACTATCCTACCTGTACTTTCTGGTATGTGTCGGACAGAAGTGCGATCATCATATTGATCAGAAGAATGACTCCCATTACGAGGAACACTCCGTATAGAAAATTAACAAGTGTTACTGAAGGACCATCAGCTGACTCCAAGAAGTCTACATCCACAGCTCCTAACAAAGACCAACATAAATGTCGCACCATCTTCCACCAGCTGTGGATTAAAAAGAAGACCTTAAGATACTGGCGAAGTCAAAACACTTCGTAAATCTGATAAACCCTAAATGTGCTGGAACCGGAAGCTCATGATCTTGAAGCGTTTAACTCTAGTTCAGAGCTGAGGTTTTTTTTGAGTTTATAAACTTCCTTATTTGGATGCAACGTAGCTCGCGCATTTTCCCGCGCGTGCAGGTTCGATCTTAGTGTTGTCCATTTTTTGGGCATAAAATTGGTATCCTAAAATCCCCAGCTTTGTTCCAAGGAAAAGAGTTGCAAGTCACACGCTTCAAGGTCACGTGCTTCTGTCTGGAACAAATAGCTCTTTTACGTCAAAGGAAACTGAGAGGTGAAAGATACAGATTTATGCAAAGAGTACATGTGACTTCTGTCTTCTATTCATATCAGGCCGAAGACTCAAATATCTCGTACAGACTAATAAACAATACAACGACCAGTTTAGAAAAACCAGAGCAACAAAATGGGAGAAGCTGTTTATGTACGCTTCTAACCAGAATCATTGGAAGAAATGATAAAGCTATCGCTTACAACTCTCTGGACTTACCAGGCTATCCCAGAACTGCTACAAACACTGCAACACAAACATAAAAAGAACTGTGACCCACTTGTATTTTGTCAAGTACTTTTTTGGAAGGGGCGCATGATCCACACATCATACGAACTGAGATCTGCTTTTGAGTAATTTTAAATCATCTCCCCATTTTCGTTTTTAGTTTTGCAAAACGTGCCCAGTACGTTACCGCAAACAATATATTAACCCTGTAACAAACAAAATAAGACGGAAAGTAAACATGTTGAAGAATTGTACGTGAAAGAGAAATATTCAGTCGTATGCACAAACTCATACATGGCAAGCAAATGTTAAGGTATATAACTAATGTAAGTTTATGTCCGACGGCTTCTCCTCTTCACCTTTCAGCATCTACCAAGGGAAGTTTGATCCAAGGAAATGAAAAGAGCGTGGTGACACTTTTTTTAGTAAGATTGGATACTTTAAGGCCATCAACACCGACAGACATCTGCATTTTTATGGCAGAAAAAAGTGCTGTAGGGCAAGCTTTGGCATATTATATTTCGCATACATATCGAGTAAATTCTACAAATAAACGATTTGTTACTGACTTTATTGGGAAGAGCTCTACTCACAGTTCTTTTCCCTTGTCGTCGGATATGAAAGACTTCTCAGCCACGTAAACTTTAGTTATTGCAATAGAAAAGGCCAAAATAGTCGCTATAAACTGCCAAAATATGGTAGCGATGTCACTCAAGATATGGAAGAAAGCGATCTGGATGGGTCCAGTTTGCTTTGTTGTCTCCATCACGTGACCAAATGCCCTTAGCGTTAAGAACATGGTATTAAGGCCATAAAAATAGCCACCTATGACGAGGGATCGGTTGTTGGTCACGGAATCTGACAAAGCCAACGTGACCATTCTTAGAACAAAAGTAGTGAAGTAAATTATGAGCGTGATGAGGTCCAAGATGTTCCACCGATCACTACAAACAAAGGGTAACCATAGGTAAAAATTAATCAATCAACCAACAAACAAACAAACGAAGACAAAGCACTTTTTCTTAAAGACAATATCTAAGGGCAAGTATATTTTGAGCTGAGCACTTCTGAATCAGAATTATATGTACACGATCAGGAACAGTGATCCGTCGTCACCCACGATCTAGGACTGGAGAGAAACACCCAATTCTAATTAGTATGCTGGATTGGCAATGGAGCAATGTGATTTAATTGATGGCCTTAAGTTATTGCACTACTGAATAAGAATTGGTTGTAGCATCCCTTCGCCAACACATGATTTTTCTTCCCAGTTAGGTTTTGCTGGAGATTTTCTCTCTTGTGGGATGGTTTAGCTTGCCGATTAGTGTCATGCTAGTCATTAAAGAACTGTCTAAGTTGTCTGTGTATAAATGAATTATTTCAAACTTAAAGGGGGTAGTGTCATGCTATTTTAGTCAAACTTCAAAACATTAAAAGACGTCCTTGCATCAATTAAAACCAAAAAATAATGCTGAAGTTTTGTTGCCAATTGCCATTGAATTACACTGAATCCACACTTTGTTGGTTGCAGCCAAGGGTGGAGAGGATGGAAAGGAATTGAAACTTGAAAAAACTGGCCATTTTTGTGAAGTTTGGAGACAATGTCTTCAGAAAGTCGCCAAAAATTAAAAAACGAATAGCTTTGTTCTGTAAATATATTTTATATCTTCTCAGTGGTTTGTCAGGAATGTTGTACGTGTGAGCTAAAGAACTAATTTAGATTTTTACCCATTCTTGACCTAAAGACAGGCAATTAAGCGTGACAGTGCTCCTTTGAAAAGCATTACAGCTTTTTAAACAAACACCTTTGCAGTGAGAAGAAAAATGTGAGTTTAGATCGATCTCCATAAAAGTGACGCTTGAATCCACAGGTTCGAACAGGATGACCTAGGGCAGGTGGCAGTATTGCAATATTGCGTTCCTAGATGCAGTGCTCACCATCCATCACAAGTGCAATGGAAATTGGTTGCTTGCTCTTAAACAAGCAACTTTGCATTGAGAAGTGAAATGGGAGTTGATGTCGCCGGAAAATTCTAATCCAAGTTCGATCGCGAACTCGGTGACTCAAGTTAAGGCGAATACCATCATTGCTGCAGCATTGCAGGATTGCCTTCCTGGATGAGGTACCTATCCATCTATCACAAGTGCAAGAGAAATTGGTTACTAGCCCCCTCAGACAAAATGTTACTTACGTTATGTACTTGGAGAATCTCAGAGTAGAACCTTGTGGTTTAGTTTCTTGCTCTTCCGTTTCCTCGTCTTCTTCAAGATATTTATAACCCCGGTTACATCTCATACGTATGTAATGTCGTCTTCTGTTCTTTTCTGTCGCCTCAACTTTCTTATTTGTGAATTGTTCGCATTCGAATAATACACGACCCGTGAAGAATACTAGAATGGCACACTCTATCCAAGTGAAAGAAATGCTTGAAGTCTCCAGGCAGATGGTAAAGTGAAGTCCAAGCAAAACCAGGTAGCTTAGTGCGTCGCGGATAAAGACAAAGTACGGAGTGGTAAAATAATCCCGATAGCTATCTAAAACCCAAAAACACAGAAATATATTACTTAAACAAGATTTTGGAAATAATCAGTTACATTTATTAATTAAGAAATAGAAAACATGTACCATGTTTCTATCGAGTTCTAGAGACACGAGTGAAAGTTTGGGAGAACGAGAATGCTGTGGGAAGGCGACATAAGGCGAGTGTTTCCACGGCTTTTTCGAGTTCTCCCAAACGGTGGGTCATCAGTCATCGTTAAATGTAACCGAGAGAGCGTATTTGACCTTGGCAAAATTCGGGCACATCAAAGATATCCTTCCTTAGCTAGCAGAAGTAATATATTAAGAAGTCGCTTTGAAGTACAAACGTTTATGATAGAACGATCACATACGAGACGATTATCAGCCCGTTTATAGGGTGGTCGGTAGGTCTAAGAATTTATCATTCAACTGGGCTTTGGAGCAACCCTACTTCTAACTGGCTGAATAGAAAATGATTTTTGTCAGGACATTACATTTTCGGTACAACTTCTTTTTTGACGAAGTCAATTGTCAGCAATTAGGATACGGCGCTAGACAAACACATTTTTCAGCAAGAGAAATTTCCTTGAATGAGTTCACTTTTTATTGCTGTTTAAAATTAATGCACCATTTGATGGTGTAATCAGTATCAATCCACTTTAGTTGTCAGATATATTTTTGCCAGATATAAATTTCCAAAAACAATATGAACAGCCGCCGGAATATGAACAGTTGCCGGATTTGAACCAGGCATATCAAGACGATAGACCAATACTGCACTCCTGCGTCCTACCAAGTGGGCTTTCGAGGCGTTGCATGAAGACGACGATGCGATTATTAACCGTTTAACAATTATGCCTTCAGACCCTTTAAGGTGGGCAGACACAAGGGGTCTTGTTATTTAGTAAATTTTCAGCTCCCACTATTGCATTTCTAGCTTTTTGATTGGCTAAAAAACTCCGACTATGAGCCCATAGTCGAAGTTTTACGTCATATGGAAAAAAGTGCGCCAAGTTTAAAAATTTTCCGCACGAAGTTTTCAACCTCAGCTCTCTATAATGGCCGACACTGGCAGGTTTCAGGAGCTGTCTCCCACAAAAATTCAAGAGATATTAGATAATGCTGTCCCAGAAAAAACGAAGAAAGCCACGAAGTTCGGAATGAACATATTTAATGGTACGTATCTGTGAATTTTACTCAAAAACAAGCAACAATTGTTACGTTCACTGTCGATGTTTTGATAATTTTACGACTGCGTAACAACGAGAAAAACGCTCACCTTATTATTTACAGAATGGCTGCCAAGTCCTGTTGGCACAAAATTTTCCAAACGAATTGAAGACATGTCGAAAGAGGAGCTAAATGAATGCCTTAAATGTTTTTACACCTCAGCAAGGAAGAAAGACGGAACGTATTACGGAGGCGGGGAATCAGGAAAATCTTTCTAAACTTTGAACACTTTCTTCACACTTGAAAACTTCCAAAATCGTCTGTTTGACGGTTTTTTGTTTAATATGAATACATGATGCAGCAGATAACCTAGTAACCTTTGTGGCTGCCTTAGTTGGTGTTTTTAGAAGAATCCGCCTTACAAGAAGGGGTTTCTCTCTACCAACTAAAACATTCATTAATCAGTAGGTATGGGGAATAGTGTGTGTGTGGATGGTGAGTTGAGGGAAAATCATAGACAAAAGTTATGGTTAGTCTGTAAAATGAGGGGGAGATGTTCACAAAGCAAACTCTCAACCCCAAAATAAGGTTAACAAATGAAACAAACTCTGTGTGAAATTAAAAATGTAATCTCAGAAACAGTCAGATAGTACATGTACGAAAAACTAAATCAAGTAGGAGGGATTAATAAATATTTGACCATGAAATTTATTCGTTCTTAAAAATGGGAATAATAAAGATGAAAAATCTTTACACTAAAATCTTCCTTCTTAAAAAAAATATATTGAAAAAACTAAAGAAATCCCATGGAATATGAAACACCAGTTCCACGAGGCAAATCCAAAAATCCCAAGGATAAAGACAAGCTGACTGCGACACCATTAGGCTCGTAAATGGCTGCGAATCTTCAGCGGTAGAGCGCAACCGAGCAAGGGGGTTTCTAGTCCAGCGCTGGACCTCTACCCGACCCCCTCGTGCCGAGTCAAGAAAGGAAAAAGAGAAGAACAAGCCGCAACTCTGGACAAAAACTAGCACAAAACGCCATGGACAGACTAACACGACCAAGGCTTCCAAGTCGATTAACTAAAACTGGAAAGTAACTCTTACCAAAAATAGGTCCGCAATGCGTACTTGGGGTCTTATGCTTAGCTTAACTCCATTCAGCCCTTACAGAATTTGGTACTACGGTCTCACTTTTACCATGCGTGATTGGTTCAAAATTTGCCATAACAATGCAGTAGTGAAATGAGTTCTTTAAGTATGCTTCAAATTTCAGACCTGTTCAGAATTTTACATCGATGACTTGCCACTAAAATTCCTCTTAATGCCATTTGCACAGTTTAGACAACTCTTGCTGCACGCTACATCATCTCTATCAGCTATTTACCAGTAACAGAAGCACTAGATTGGCTAAGAAGCAAGCATGGCACTGTCATACATTCATATGATCTTATATATGATCAAAAGAATGCTGAAATTCAACTAGAATTCTAAGATGAATCATCACTAGATGAGGCGTTCAATGAACAAGTACTCTCAGAGCTTGGTGCAAATCCCCACACTACTGGAAATCAGTCCATCACCAGTAACAATGTATAAACAGGCAAGAGAAATATCTGATGACCAATTACGTCGATCAGTTACATGTAGATCATTACATAATAAAAAACGCAACCTAAAGCTTACAACAGGGTGCTTTCATGGACTAGAAATAAAATGAAAACCTCAACAGTCTGAAGTCACAAAATGTTGAACCAGTTTATTTGTTTATAACTGGAGGTGGTGGTGCTGGGAAAAGCCATTTGATTAAAACACTTTACCACACTGTAGTAAAAACCTATAGACATGCTCCAATGAATCCTGAGATTCCAACAGTGTTACTAGCAGCATCTACTGGAGTAGCAGTAGTAAACATTGATGGTACACACAGCATTAGCAATACCTAAAAATACAGGTGATGATGTGGAGGCATCATTGATCCAACAACCACTGTGTCCACTGACTCTAGTCAGGGAAATGAAGCAACCTTTGGTGTGAATGCTGGAAGCAATGTGTAGCAATGTCACATACTGCTATGATATACCACCAAATACAAGATATTAGTTTGTGGGCTAATTCTACTTTGAACAATATTTTGGTTATTGGAAATAATCTATACAGTTCTATAACATGTTCTGTGCAAACAAATGACTATTTGCTGATAACTGATGTTCCAGACATGGTTTCAATATTTGATAAAGTGTATGCATTACAATATACACCCTCTTAATAAGTCTAATATATGCCTTTTTCCGCTAATGACGTCAAACTCATGCTTTTAAGATTTATTCAGAAATGTACAAAGGCTTCAAAAAAGAAAAGAAATCAGAAAAGTTTTAGGCCTTTGTACATTTCTAAATAAAATTTGAAAGCAAGAGTTTGACGTCATTAGCGGAAAACAGCATATATTAGACTTATTAAAAGGGTATATAGTGAGTCATTTACTGGAAGTTTGTTCATGACATCAAACATTGATCCATATATGTCTCTTAGAAATTCACTTCTAGGAGTATTTTCAAACTCTCAACGGAATTACAATTGTTGTTTGTTAACTAATGGCATTAATACACTATATTGCAATAAATACACTTTATCAAATATTGAAACCATGTCTGGAACAACAGTTAACAGCAAATAGTCATTTGTTCGCACAGAACATCTCATAGAACTGTATAGATTATTTCCAATAACCAAAATATTGTTCAAAGTAGAATTAGTCCACAAACTAATATCTTGTATTTGATGGTATAATACCAGGAAGTGACATTGCTACACATTACTTTACCAGCATTCACACCAAAGATTGTTTCACTTCCTTGACTAGAGTCAGCGGACACAGTGGTTGTTGGATCAATGATATCAAGTATTGTAGGACCTGGATTTTCCTCCACATCATTTGCTTGCGTTATAAGCAATGGGATATAAACATTGTAGCACATCATTTGTGCAAACCAAAACATCAACCAACAACTTGTTTTAATGTTGGCAAGTAAAACACATTTAAGTAAAACATCATAAGCATCGTATTCCAAAATCGCCCTCGCACACCTGAAAATGCATCCTTGACTTTCACAAAATTGTTGTGACAGCCGATCCTTGACCGGTATTGTTCGATTGTTGTTCCCATGCTGGCGGCTAGTAGCAGACAACAGTAAGAGTACGAAATACTATTCTTTGAGAGTGCAAAACTCTTATTCAATGCCACTATTTTTTAGAGTACAATAACTCTTTCAGTTTGGGATGTAACCCACACCGACATTTCAAGCCGATAAATACTGGTTTGTGATAGCTTGTGAGATACTTGTGAGGTATGTGGTGCGCAACGGATTTCGAGCCAATGAATGTGGGCTTGCGAAAGCGTCTTAGCTTCAGTGCAATCCGCACTAAACACAAGCCGAGTCTAAATATGTTGGCTTGCGAGAGTAAACAACTCCCGTATCGATTCCACTCAGCGGAGTCACCTGGATGAAATAACAAAGAACAAACAAGGCAGGCAGGCTAGGATAGTTAATTTTCGAAATGAAAGAAAGAAAACCAATCTGAAACAGCACGACAGATCAATTTTGAAACACAAATAACTTACCTTACAACTAATTTGCGACGGAAAACTCTTCAAATTTTTTCCAAAACAGGGAAAACGACCGCAGATTTATTTGCAAACAACGAACGCTAGAAGCAATGGCCGACACTTGAAAACAATAACCTCGCAATTACTAGTACCCAGTCTACAAGCCAGACTGTCACGTGTGTTCTCGTCCTCAAAGTGACAAACTGACAAGATCTGCCTCTGACTTAGGGGTCTTTATGCATAATGCATAAGACCCCAAAAACACAACTCATCATGTGTATCAAGGACGTTCTGAAGCAAAATTATAGTTTAATTAAAAAAGAAAATAGAGAAAAAAAGGATACCTGGTTACTTACATGGAAGAAAAAGCTGGCAAAAATTTCCCTTCGCTCCAAAATTTTGCGAAGTATCCTGCAAACGTCAGCCTTGCTTGCGACAAGAGAATTCAAATACGGCCCAACCTGTACACATGGCCTGGGTACGAGATGTGTTAAAGTGTAGATCTGGGAACCAGTATGACAAAACATGGATCCTGGAATGCCCAAAGCAATTTAAAATACTAGTACGAAATTAGGAAGCTAAAAAAGGGCAATGACCCAGAAAAAATTGGAAGTATAAGTGAGATTGTATAGCTTCTGATCCAGAGTGAATTGCGGCAGTAAAATCATTCGTTCTTTTGGATGGAGCCAGGAAAAAATCCCGTCAAGCATGTATAAATCATTCGTTCCTTGGATGAATCCTGGAAAAAAGCCGATCAGGTGTATAGATTATTCGTTCTTTTGGATAGATCGTGGAAAAAAACCCATCAGGTGCCAAAACCACCTGTTCCCTGGGCGGACCCAGGAAAAAATCCCCTAAATTTTAAAGCTAAAAAACTGAAAAATGACATCGCCCTACGTAATCCCATAAAAAACATGAATAGATTCAGAATTTATTGAATCAAAGTAATAATAATGATGACAATGAACTATCAAAGCTGCCTCCGAGTTGGTATCAAGTTAATGAGTTAGAAAAATAAAATTTAAATTGTATCTGTGTGCATAGTAATTTGAAGTGTGAACACCAAGGCCAACAAAGTGTTGAACCAGGACTGATGGTGTATCCCTGCTGGTAGATACATAAAAGGCTTTTTGTTTAATATGAGTACATGATGCAGCAGATAACCTAGTAACCTTTGTGGCTGCCTTAGTTGGTGTTTTTAGAAGAATCCGCCTTACAAGAAAGGGGTTTCTCTCTACTAACTAAAACATTCATTAATCAGTAGATAGTTATGGGGAATAGTGTGTGTGTGTGTGGATGGTGAGTTGAGGGAAAATCATAGACAAAAGTTATGGTTAGTCTGTAAAATGAGGGGGAGATGTTCACAAAGCAAACTCTCAACCCCAAAATAAGGTTAACAAATGAAACAAACTCTGTGTGAAATTAAAAATGTAATCTCAGAAACAGTCAGATAGTACATGTACGAAAAACTAAATCAAGTAGGAGGGATTAATAAATATTTGACCATGAAAATTATTCGTTCTTAAAAATGGGAATAATAAAGATGAAAAATCTTTACACTAAAATCTTCGTTCTTAAAAAAAATATATGGAAAAAACTAAAGAAATCCCATGGAATATGAAACACCAGTTTCACGAGGCAAATACAAAAATCCGGTTGAATAATTCGAGCTTGGTTTTCGCCACAAGTTGACGACAGATTGTCGTTTGCGTAGCTGTCACTTTAATTCAGTTTTTTGTTATGTAATAATCAGGTGATGGCGGGAGTCGGGGCGAGTGTGACCGGAAGTTGTATGCTCTTTCCGGACGCTTTGTAAAATTGTGGAAATAAAAATTGGCGGCAAAACCCGGTTTGAGAATTTACTAAAACAATTATTCCATTCGCCCTTGTTGGATATGAAGTGATTATAACCAACTCGCGCGTAATTTTATCACTTCATATCCAACTTGGGCTCATGAAATAATTGTTATATAGCTGAATTTTATCTCCCAACAGGGCGTGCTCTCATTGGTTACTTCGAGGTCACATGACATCTAACACTAAAACTGTTTCCCGCCAAACGTCTCTGAGAGAGCAACAGTGTAAAATCTATGACGTCAGAGGGTAACAGTGTACTGTTACCCACGAATGTTGACCGACGACCGCCGTTGCTGTTGCCGTTGCACGTTTATCTCAATGTTTCCATCGGCTGCGCCTTAAGGAAACATTGAGATTCTCGGGAAACAAAATGAACTGTTTCCCGAGGGACCAGTCATTAGGTGTTTAATGTTGCAGGGACAAGTTGCAGTGACAAAACTCTTGAATAGTGCACACTGAGGCGACATGTAGCAGGGAGGTGTCACGGGGACATGTCTCTCTATATCTCTTCGTGCCATAAGGCACATAAGGCTTTGACATTCTCTTTCCATCCACTTCAGTTTGCTGCTAAAGCTCTGACAGTCGTCCATGATTCTGCTATCAAGAGCTCTCGTCGCGTCACCGATGTTAATAGAGATTCGAATGTCTTCCGTTTCTGTAATAGGCTATTTTTTTACGGGAGTGGGTTATCAGCCCCCAGCCCAACCCCCAACCTGGAGGACCAGGGGACATGTAGCAGAGACAAAATCACAATATGTGCACACACATGAAGATGTTGCGGGTGCCTGTTTCAGGGATATGTTGCGGCGACATGTCCCCTCGTGTGAAATGATACTTTTATAATTGTGCAACACCAATTTGGGAGCGATTTTGTCCCCGCGACGTGTCCCCTGAAGTTCAACAAGTTGACTGACGTCGT
>NC_090873.1:27474418-27486918 GCF_036669935.1 Montipora foliosa
AAATAAATAAACTAAAGATCATATTTAAAAATAAGCTTATTAAAAAATACATTCTTAAATCTATCAGAATTTATTTGCGGATTATACGCATTTGAACTTCGAAACACCTGATCTGTGGCACTAAAAAATAAACTCTATGAAAGCACGTAATATATATCTCCTGAATTAATTCCACTCCGGATAGGTTTCGTGAACTTCCGATGGAGTTTTGGAGAACATTTCCGCGACTTCCCAAGGGATCTCCAGTGTCTGAAGAAAGTTCCCTTTACTTCATTCCAAGGGTTGTTTCGAACGAGTAAGTGTTGAACTCGGAGTTTTAGAGCCATACGTCGGTACTGATTAGCAGAGCGTTGCAATAAATTACCTCTTTTTTTTCGCCACTTATCTCTGCAGATGTGAATAATGTAAAACAGAACAAAGAGAACTGGAAACAGCAGCACGTCGAACACACACCAGATGTTGAGAAGACACCACTTCCAATATTGAATACTCAGCCAGGACGATCTTTTCAGTGTTCGGAATTCACCGAACCATTTGTTGTTCATTAAGCCATGAATCACTGGATGTGCTAAAATCTACAATGGAAAAAAGAGAATTCGTCAATTAATGCACGTAATTAAAGTACTCTTAAAGTGAAAGAAATTTAGTGCAGAAGTAGTTTGGTTTCACTGATGTGGTTCTCAGTTCTTGGTGTTGGAGTTGTTGTTATTGTTGTTATTGTTATTTCTGTTTGTTTCTTTGCGTTAACTGTTTAACGGAAACTGGAATTGCCATACTCACACGTCCGACAAAAAGCCCACCAGGCCCGCCATATATTCAGACTCTTGGCTCCGTCAGTTTCAAGTGCGATCCACCTCTCCCCTTAAATTTCTTGTGCAAACTTCCAGAAAGTTGCAAATGGACTACGGTCGGGTCAGGTTGTGCATACAGAATCTCCACGGTGAACACCACAAGGACATGCTTTCGGACAGTTCTTTTGTGTTATGATCGAGGGTGATTTGAACTGGGCAACTTCCGCTGAAACATTCTTAAGCCGACCGAGTTTAAAAGCTTTGGTTTCTTACCTTTTTTTGTTCCATTTCTATAGCATCATCGATGACTTGATCCAGTGAATCGGCAAAAGTATGGCGGAATCCCATATCTGATTTTAACGGATTTAACAGCGAGCAAGAGAACTCGTCCACAGAGTTGGCCAAATTTGTAAACTCTTCCTCGTCTTGTTCCTTCTTGTCTGCTCTACGACGCAGCTCACTGCTTGCCTAACAAATGAACACAATAATGTGTCAAGCCTCATAGAGATAAACATTCACCTCGCAAACAAACGGCGTAACGTATATATAGTTTATGTGTTCGGCTTCTAAATGACGACTGCTACGCGGACGAGACTGTTTGGTGCTATCATATCAGTAATATGTTTAAATTACGAGTGTTTTTTTTTCGGAGGAAAGTCACATCTTACATCTGTTCACAATTTCTCTCTCGTATTCTAGGTATTTTTGACATATCACAAAGATTTTAGAAATCTTACCACTGAAAAAAATTTCTCTAGATCACAGTAAAACATGTAAACTGAGTAAGGTCTTCCGTACATATCTGCTGGTTGCTGATAAATACTCTATTTGCCAAAGTAGCTCTATATTTTGGGTGTATTCGAATGTGAAAAGGTTGGGGATGCTCGTCGTCTCGTTCAGGGGCCGTAAATCACTGATTTTGGTCTCACTTAGGGTGTCCAAGACGAAACGTCACCAACTTTAACTGTCAAGGTATCGTTTAGGGTTGCATACTATCTATCCGTTTTTAAATAGTACCTTTTAAAGGTCAAATAAGGCTCTATCAGCACGGTCCCAGATTTGTCTCCCTTTAATAGCATTTTAACTCAAAATTTTTCCGAGTATCCCGAAACGTTTCGCCTGGGAGTCTTATTAAGAGGATCTATATATCATCTACCTTCATTGCCATATACAATGTGTTGTTCTTGCATTTTGTTAAAACTCGTGGGTTAAGCCTTTCTGTTATTTCTTCCACATCCCCTGTCTCAATCGTATCCATCAATCGAGACTCTAAGAAGAAATAGACCCAGTCTTAAACATCACCGCTGCTTTAAAAACATTTATAAAAGAGCGCATTTTGATTCAGTGGATGTACTCTCAGGATGAGAGTCACTAGAGGATGTTTCACGATACTGATGCCAGGCAATAGACTGTGATATCTTGATTTGCCCCGAAAGATCAACCCACCCGAGATCCCCGACACTGTAAAAAAAAACATTCCATTCTCTGCCTACTATCTACATATATTTGGACAATTACCTTCTCCAACTATTTTTCTGTGTAAATAAGGAGCTAAGGATAATTACACTTCTGTTCAAGAGGCTTCTTCTTTAGCCTGCGTCAGTGGGCGTTCCCGTAGGAGAGGAAGAGTTTTCGGCATTTTTTGCCCAGGAAAACTGGGACCGAGAGCAAAATACTGACTGGAAGGAACAGGGGGTGGTGTGGTAACTTACTGATTATCTGGGACCTTACGACAGGACGACGACGGCAACGAGAACGCCACAAAACAATGGGCCCAATGAACAAAAACAAGGGCTCTGTATGCCCTGCATGTACCTTTTTGAATCTTGGTACATTCCTTTGCCGTCCTTGTCCGTGAATTGACTAAATTTGAGATTGTCAAGAGGACGTGAGAACCTGACTAGATGTCTTTAATTTTCTTCCCAAATAACCACACCGTTCATGCCAATTGTATTCCTGCAATGTTGATACACACTTTCCATTCCGAACGACTTGGAGTTATCTCGAAATTATCTCAATGACGGGAAATAATATTCTTAGACAACGTTCTTGTTGGCGTCGCCGTCGTTCTTTCGTAAGGGTCCCTATTGTGCGGCCAAAATGCGGACATTTCTGCGATCATACGGCAACGCTTGCAATACGCAGGATAGAAAAACGCTCCTGGTAGACAATAGATGGTCGCAATAACAAAATGAAAGATTTGTCCACAACAAAGCCAGAACAATTACCGGGTTTATCATTGACCACAAACATAGTTCACTTTTTGAAAAGGGAAAACGCTTAACATGGTTTTTAGTACCTAAATTTTCGGAAGCTATTGACAACTTTACATGGTCGACAACAAAGTAACATAAATCACTATATCTTTTGTTTGCATCAGTATCGTGTCCCAAGACAAGCCTATATTCAATCTTCATCATAAACATTTGCGAAAACTCTGTATCAACCTACCTTGTTTTTCTCTCTCTTCTTTCTCTTTAGCTTCTTTCTTTTTGGCTTCATCTTGATCATTATTTGAAAATTCTTGTAGATTTATTCCACTTTCTGATTCTTCCATTGTCTATACGTCTCTCTAAAAAATCATAAACAAATGCAAATTTCTGACTGACAAATGAAACAAGGAAAGGTAACGTTTATACAAACGTTGGCCGTGTAGCACTTATATTTTAAACAGAGTTAACTGAATAGAGTGTAATGTGAATTGCTAGATTTCTATCCCATATGAACCATGTGAGCGTTAGCCCTACTGATGGAAATGGGCCCACACAAGGACAGAGAAAAACTCTGACCAGGGTGGGAATTGAACCCACGACCTTCGGGTTAGATCTCCGTCGCTCTACCGACTGAGCTACAAGGTCAGCGTCTTTCGTCAAATTCGAGGAGTTCTCAATAATGCGGGTTGCCAAAGCGGACAGTTGGTTCCCACCGGCTGAGATTTAAATCATAAGAATTTACTTTTACTTTGCAGAAAAAGAGTAAACATAAATAACTGGTACTTACTTGAAAAGCCACTTGAAGACGTTTTGAAATTTGATAAACATGGATTCTCTGTATGGCTGAATACTCTTACCTAACAGGTTACACCTGTAGAATGAATCGTAAACCAAGGCTTGGCGAGTTTTCATAAACCCAAACACTTATGTCCAGAAATGCACACGATGACAAAAATGGCAGATTTGGCGAAAGAGCTGCACGATTGACAATCTTGGCAAAATTAGTGATTTTGGCGATATTTTGCCAATTTTGTCAAATTAGTTCATCCACTGGTATTGATACCACATGGGTGAACATTGGCAATTTTGGCGATTCTGGCGAATTTGACAAATTCGGCAATTTTGGCGATATTTTGCCAATTTCGTCAAATTAGTTCATCCATTGGTATTGACACCGCATGGGTGAACATTGGCGATTTTGGCGATTTTGGCGAATTTGAGAAATTCGGCAATTTTGGCGATATTTTGCCAATTTCGTCAGATTAGTTCATCCATTTGTTTTGACACCTCAAAATTGGTTAAAATTAGTCAAATTAGTTCATCCATTGGTTTTGACACCACATGGGTGAACTTTGGTGATTTTGGCGAATTTGAGAAATTCGACAATTTTTTGCGATATTTGGCCAGTCCAATTCGTTCATCCATTGGTATTTACACCATTTGGGTGAACATTGACAAAATCGGTAATTATCCCGATATTTCAAAAGTGTACGCGCTCGTTTCACACATTAGGCCGTGCACTATTGTAAAATTTTAGCTTTCATTTTACGGTTCCCTTCACAAGATCCTCTTGCCCTTGAAAAATTATCATTCATGGACTACGGGAATGCGGACCGCGGTGGCACTTCATTATACTGCTTGCCCTTTGACAATTTCATTCATCAGCGTCACAAATTCTTGATGATTTTGGGGCTCATTTGTCGAAATTCAAGCACGTTTCCAACAGACCTGTTTACTTTCGCGTTTCACTCAGTCATTTTCCGGTGCGACCGTTAAATGACATGAAGATTTGAAAAGGCTTTTCTCATCTAACACACTGGCGGCTCCCCCTTCTTAACTTCATATCCGCTTTAAAAGCGAAGTGAAAAAAAAAAAAAAAAACCTGAAGAACTTACAAGAGAAGAAAGAGGTTATCTGTGAAATGAACAGACACAGACTAGCCGATATAATCTAGATATTGATAATCAGCAAAATTAAATTGTTGAAGCAGTGTTGCGGAACGTATACTTACACTCCAGGATTCAAAGATTTAGAAATGTGTGAAAACGAAGTTGCGTTTTTTTAATATTTCGTCATGGAATATACAATTTTTGCTGTCCCTTTGCAATGATAAAGTTAACTGTAGAATACCCTGTCACTCGAATAAACTTCTGCGTAGCTGGCTACGCGGTAGGCCGAAACTAATAGATTCAAGTTGA
This sequence comes from Montipora foliosa, assembly GCF_036669935.1. Taxonomy (NCBI): domain Eukaryota; kingdom Metazoa; phylum Cnidaria; class Anthozoa; order Scleractinia; family Acroporidae; genus Montipora; species Montipora foliosa. The sequence continues at coordinate 27,479,621 of NC_090873.1, forward strand.
AGTATGAAATTTATTCAAAACAGTATTTCTCGTTCTTAAAACGTCGGGAATGAAGTGGCGATCAATTGTGGATTTTACGGTTAGATTAACTACACTTTTCACGAGATCGTGTCAAGAAAATAGCGCCCGTTGCAGTGATTAGGTCTAAGTACTCTTTAACATTTTCCTTTTCAATTTACGGTTTGGTTAACTACACTTTTTTCGAGATGGTGTGAAGAAAATAGCACTCCTTTACTGATTAAACCTAAGCGTTCGTTTCAGTGATTAGGCCTAAACCCTCGTTAACATTTTAGCTTACAATTTACGGTTTGGGTAACTACACTTTGCACGAGATTGTGTGAAGCAAATAGGACTCGTTCATTGCTTAAGCCTAAGCGCTCGTTTCAGTGATTAGGCCTAAGCACGCTTTTAACATTGCGTACCCGTACCGCGTAGTCAGCCAGTTAACATACCTCGCCATCTTCAATTTAATTCTTTCTGTGTACCGCGTACTGCGTAGCCAGCTACCTAAGATACTTAGCAACCTTGACTTTATTTTTTCCGCGTACCGCGTGGCCAGCCCTTTACAGTAACGGCCTCGGTGTGGCGGGGTAAACTGCAGCTGCTCCAAGATAAAAAATAGTTTTCTACTGTTCAAATGGTTTTGGCCTACTTAAGCCCGCCGCACACGGTGAGGAAAGAGCTGAGCATACTCCATCGCGAGGCGGTTTGCTCATCCGTTTCCTCATGTTTGCGGGAAAATTTTGGTGAGAAATTCGCCTTGCGAGGCCGTGAGGATAAAATCAAACATGTTTGATATTTTTGGCCTCGCGAGGCAAATTGCTCACTGCATCTCCTAAATCCACAACATTTTGACCACTGTGATGGCGAATATCGTTGTCGATAAGAGTACAGACAACGCTGAACCACTTTCGATTTGTTAAGTTGATATGTATCTCTCGTTCTTATAGCGCGTTCAACGAATCATTTTACAATTCGGTTAACTTTCATTCACAATAGCACTTGATTTCTGAATAAGACTAAGCGCTCGATTCAGTGATTAGGCCTAATTAAGCACTGGCAGCTTCTGCAGGTACTGTATCGGAGCATAAGCACTCTCGTAAAATTTTAGCTTTCATTTTGCGGTTCGGTTAACTACACTTTTCAAGAGATCGTCTTGCCCTTGAACAATTTTGAGTCGTCGACTACGGGATTGTGGACCGCGTTGGCAGTTCATTATACTGCTTGCAGCAACACATCGGATTGTTGTTTGTTAGTTTGCGTTTTTGTTTTCTTTCAGTGTCATAAAAGTGGACAAGAAATGTGCGAATTCAACACAAAGGTTGACCATTGTTTCTGCAAAGTCAAAAATTCACTCTCGTAGACGAGCTTACTTTTTTTAGTCTTTAATATCACCACGTAATTCTAGCTTTCATTTTGTGGTTCGCATAACGTACAACACTTTTCACTAGATAGTGTGAAGAAGAAAGCACTCGTCTACTGTTTAAGCCTAAGCGCTCGTTTCAGTGATTAGGCCTAAGCACTCTCGTAAAATTTTAGCTTTCAGGTTCGGTTAACTACACTTTCCACGAGATCGTCTTGCCCTTGATTGCGGGGGGTAGTTTCTAAAGGAACTATGGTGCTGCGTCGGTGGGGAGGTAATATACAAAAATTTGGTTTTATCAACAGAGTTGATGATGTAAACTGACCACCGTACAGAGAATCTCTATACGGTGTCCAATTTACATATCAACTCCGTTGATAAAACCAAATTTTTGTATGCGGGATTGCGGCCCCGGTGGCAGTTCATTCTAGCGAGATTACCAAATTAAATGAAGACTTATGCAGAATTAGTAACTAGACTTTTAGAAATCAACTCCTTATAAACCCTAGTAAAACTATTTTAATTATCTTTGGCACCAGAGCGATGGTCAGCAAAGTAGAGGATTTTCGTCTAAATTTGTTAGGAAAAGAAATTACACGAGCTACCGTTGCTAAGGATCTGGGAGTTATCCTGGATCCCTGCTTGACATATAACGATCACATAGCTTCAAACAGTGTCCGTTTGCATGGTGCGCCTAAGCCAGATTAATCGAGTTAAACATGCTTTTGACCCAACCACCTTAACTATTATAGTTAATGCCTTAGTCTTTTTAGCAAGCTATATTATTGTTGTAATGTTTAGAGCAACACCTCTGAGTACAACTTAAGTAGGATCCAGGCTGTACAGAATTTCGCGGCTCGTATCGTTAGCAGCTCAAGGAAATACGACCATATTTCCCCTATCCTTAAAGATCTCAAGTGGCTACCTGTAAGACGGCAGTTGTATTATCGCCACGCAATAATGGCCTTCAAATGTATGTCAGGGTGCGCTCCAGCCTCTTTATTTTCTATTCAAAGAGCCATGATCACAAGGCGTACAACGAGGAACTCCCAGATGTTAAATATTCCTTTGAACTTTCCATTTCAGGGCAGTCAAACTCTGAAACTCACTAGATTCGACTCTTAAGTTGAAACCAACACTACAGGACCTCAAACGTTGCCTGAGGAGAAGCCTTCTCTCGAATTTTTTAGTGACCTAATTGCTCCACTTTTGCTTTTATTTCATTAATTAATTAATAATTAATCGGTTCGATTATGTCATTTACTAGTTAATTAGTTAATTAATTTATTTGTATATAGCATTAGTTATCTCTTGACTTTATTCTGAAAAGCCCATTTGGGACGAATAAAGTATTTATGTCTGTATGTATGTACTCAGACGACGAACGAGGATACTTGGGGCTCAGTTAGCCGTTACACTACGGTGACTTAACACGACGTATATGTCAATTTCATAAGATGGCGTCTAAAAGAACGCTTCGCTCTTTCCAGCGGATCACAATTCAGGAAATGTTTATTGTCTTGTGGAGAATTTTAATTTTGCAACTTCTGTCCTACTGGGTGTCGACATTCTTCTACAGTGGTGGTAAAAGGATTTCAATTTCGACTGATGGCAAGATTCGCGAAAAGCTACTATAAAATTCACAGGCACGACATGCATCTTCACGCAATGCTTATTTTCAAGTAATGGATCATGCGACAAGGACATATTTTGTGTGTGGTTTATTGAAACTAATTCCTTGCAAGCGGACATTGGTAAGATTCACATAACTGCTTTGAAACATAACGAGCCAGACGCCCTTAACAACCAAAACAGTACCTCGGTATCCCGCGGAGATAGCAGGCAATATGCCTGGTATCTCAGAGGGGTGCCCAGTTGCTTGTAGCATTCCAATGTAATTGAATCCCTCAGGATTATATAATTAATAAATCTCTTTCACTGACACTTACAAGGTAGAAGGTGTTCTAATCCTCTAGCTTGAGATATTTTTTTGTCAGATTTTAATTAAATTTCTACTTTCAAACATGACGTTGATGCACGAGGACAATGCGATTTACCATGGGATAGTGACGAGCCTTTAACAGAAGTTGGAATTATTTGGTCGAATATTTAAGGCAAACATTTCGGCTAAAAAAGGACGACTTGCAACATAACAGATGCGATCACACTGTGATCCCATAAAAGCGATTTTTGTGTTCCAGGACGTAATGGCTGGCTCCGGTATTGAAGTTAGGATTTGCTTATGGAAGGTGTCTACCGTAGAACGTCACGATTGTTTGAAATTAAGTCAATCATCACTTTGCTTGGGACTGAAGTGCAAACGAGGGAAAATGTTACACAAAAACATTATTTCTGGTAATGTTTCCCTTTTTGCCCGCTTCAAGAAACATCGCAAGTACGGAAAAGTTTCGTCCTTTGAGGGGCCAATAATCTTAAAAAAAGATTTACAAGTGATTGAAGTGAACTATATAAATGTCCATTGCGAAAGTGTTTTGCTCACGCTACAATAGTTCACACAGTGAGCGACAATGCTATTCCAGCACTCAATGCTGAATGATCATGAAAGTGTAATCATCACGTTAAGATTATAGATATAACCTTAAACTTGAAGGGACTTGTTAAGTTCCATACCTTATAAACGTATTAACATCGGCAAGTTCTGAAAACTATTAGTACAGTCACGTAAATTATTAACATGACAAGGGAGTCTTGCCGTGATTTTAGGAGAAAGGCATTGAAAGGGTCAGTTTATCCAAATTTCTATGGTATATAATGCTTATCTAATTATCTGAGGAAGGGAAAAAGATTATGGCACTGAGAAGATACTGCGATGTTGCTCAAAAAGATGGCAACTAATAAAATAAGAAATAATCCTTTCAGAGACAGTCGATAATACCTTTACCCATCGAAAGAACGGAAACATGCAACACTTCCAATGATGGTTTTTTATTATAACCTACAGATAAATAACATTCCAAGCTTAAGAACATGATTAATTATCAATACTGAATTTCTCGAACAAAAGATACGCGAATGTAGCATTTTATGCTCATTTTTAGGCATAGCCAGCCAAGATAAAACCTGTTCCCAGGTTCAAGACCTCAACTGATTTACAGTAACACATTAAATGCTCGAGAGATTCCTCTTCAGTCTTACATAAGAAACGATAGCGATTCTGCAATTTTAAATTTCTAAGTTTACTATTTCTATAAAACATCCGGATCGGCAATTTGTATTCAAAACCTCTTAAATTTGTTTCCTAAGTTGCTGAAGGAAAGTGAAAAGATTTTCAAGTTCCAATCAACGGAGAGAACCGGGTCTTCATTTTTACTCGTGGATATATCCACGAGTTTTGGTGGGGATCTTTATGCAAATTTGTCACTCCTGCGTAACCGGAAGTTCGATCTAATTAGCCAATCAGGATGGATAATCACAACACAGCTCTGACTTCCTGTTCGCTACAAGGTTGTGCGCCGCCATTGCTGTTTGTGGCTTTCTTCGTGTTTAATTTGAGCACCTTCCGCTGCATTTAGAAGCAAGAAACTGAACAATTAAAGAAACGGCGTTCTTCGAAGGTGAAGCAAAAGATTCTGAACAAGTACACATTGGTGCAATTAATTGTGCACCGCCTTTCACTCTCCAACGCGAAGACTTTAATAATACATGTCGAAATGGAATCGACAGACACGTGGTGAGAAGCGGTCAGTGTAAAACGCAGACTGCAGACTGCAGACCGGGGGTAAAATGCAGACTGAGGTTATAATTTAATTATTGAAAAAGCCCAAACCCATTAGAAATGCTAATAGTTAAGCTAGGCCTAATTAGGCCTAAGGGTAGCATTTCTAAGGGGTTTGGGCTTTTTCAACAGTTACGTTATAACCTCAGTCTGCGTTTTACACTGACCGTGGTGAGAAGACTCGAGAAGACAGTCTCTGCCGATCCCCTAAGCTCACGAGGGATTAATAAACTCCATTTGGAAGGTGACTTCCATTTGGAGAGTGACATCGAAGCTATCAAAGTATACCAATGTTTATCAAAGCTATCACGAAATTTTGCAAGCCGAGTCATCAAAGCCATATGAATCCAACTTGAACATCAGTGACATGAAAAACAGTGAGGCAACCAAGCAACCCATGCTTCCAGACACTAGTACTTGTGTGGCGGACCATAATGACGAACTGTCGAAAGACTCGGTCATCGATTATGTAAGGAAAACTGATAAGGAATCCGTACCAATCTCCTACGATAGAGCTGTTTCGTTCATGACGGGGGAAGATGTTTTCAGATTTGGTCAACTCACACAACACATTTAACACACCATGGTTTACCTCGTGGAAGAAGAACATCCGGGAACTTTTATTGCATCATACATGTAAATTGCACAGGCATCCCACTAGATCTAATGAGGTCATCCTAACACCCCCACTTGATCTCACTTATATATGTCGTAGAATTACATCCACATATTATTACACTAAATGAACTCAACATAAGATGTGTTTTAAATGGATACAATAATAACAATACGAAGTTATGCTTGTATATTACTTGTATACCTATGTCTTAAGAACCAAAAATATAATTCCTAAACTTTTGCAACTTAAATTTAGTAACTGGTTTGGTCATGACATCAGCTACCATATCGGCAGTAGGACAATACTTAATGATTATCTTGCCTGCATTCTGCGCGCTGCGAACGAAATGGTATCGAACATCAATATGTTTCGACCTTCGTTGATTGACTGGGTTCTTGGACAAGGCGATTGTACCTTGGTTGTCCTCAAAAATCAAAACAGGGCCACTTACTTCACCAATGTCCTTCACCATTTGAGTGAGATACATACCTTCTTGGACTGCTGCTGCCAGAGCAATATACTCAGCTTCACATGATGATAGAGCCACTGTTGGTGTTTCCTTGATTTCCAAGAAATAAGAGGACCGGCTCTGTTCAAACTGAAACAGTACCCACTGATACTACGTCTGTCATCTGTAGATGACGCCCAATCAGCATCACTGTAGCCTATCAGTGTAAGACCATCATCACACTTTCTATAGCACAATTCAAAATCACGAGTCCCCTTCAAGTATCGTAACACATGTTTCAAAGCTATCCAGTGTCCCTTCATGGGAGCAACCAGGAACTGTGACAACTTAGTAACAACCCAGCATATGTCTGGTCTGGTGCACGTCATAGCATACACCAAACTTCCCACTGCTTCACGGTATCTGGGATCCACAGGGGTTTCACCATCAAACTCAAGCTTCTGTTCCGAAGGTGTAGTCCTTGGCTTATAATTGGAAATCTCAAATCTCTCAAGCACCTTAGTGATGTACCCTTTTGATTCATCTTTACAAAGCCATCTCCCTGCTCAAAGTGAATACCCAAAAAGTATGAAAGTCTACTCAGATCCTTCATATGAAACCTCTTTTTCAGCATTCCTTTAGCTTCAGTCATTAGCAACATGTTGCTTGCTGCTATAATTATGTCATCTACCCAGACAAGCATAGCAATAAATCCACTTCCAACATGTTTGGTAGACACACAATTGTCAACAGGGCTTTGAACAAAACTGTTCTCCAACAAGAAACAGGTTAGTACACGGTTCCAATTTCTACCCGACTGCCTTAGGCCATACAAAGACTTGTTCAATTTATACACAAGTCTCCCTCCACTGCCTGAGGGAACTTCAAAGCCTTCAGCTTGATCCATATAAATCTCACAATCAATAGAGGCATTGAGATATGCCGTTTTCACATCCATTTGGTGCAAAACCAAATCATGTTGTGCTGCCATTTGCATTAGCACACGCAGTGATGTGAGATTAGCAGTTGGTGCAAAGGTTTCCTGAAAATCAATACCTCTCACTTGGCTGTAACCCTTAGCAACATACCTAGCTTTGAACGATTTAGCACCAGTGGAACTTTCTTTGATAGT
>NC_090873.1:27489418-27494418 GCF_036669935.1 Montipora foliosa
TCAACTTTCGTAATCACATATATCCGAGAAACTTGACTTCCCATTGCTCATATTTGCGTTCCCCGTCGAAAAGAAGTCTGCCATATCTTGAACTGGGCCCATAACCTGTTTCGTTCAGGACGGGGGAAGATGTTTTCAGATTTGGTCAACCCACACAACACATTTAAACACAACATGGTTTACTCGTGGAAGAAGAACATCCGGGAACTTTTATTGCATCATACATGTAAATTGCATAGGCATCCCACTATATATAATGAGATCATCCTAACAAGAGCAAGGGCTGAGGCCGTTCGCAAATGCAAACCCGCTCCCTGGAACAAAGAACCTTCACTGAGATTCCTTATAAGAAAACGTCGAGCTTGTTTCATAAAGACAAGGTAATTAGAAAGTGTATGGTGCATTATTTAAAAAAGAACGTACGGAGTTCGTCTGAGTTGAGAAAGTGTTCATCTCTCGCTTTTGGAAAATAATATTATATTGCAGTAAGAATGTCTAGACCTAGACCGCAACTCAGACGTAACAAATCTTCGAGAGTAGGAGATTCTAATAGTCATTTTTACATTATTACCCGCAGGACGCCTAAACACAAAAAAAGACTTGTTCAGTTCTATTGTTTAGTCAGGATCAATCTGTACTAAGCAATCAACAAACTGACTCAACACAAAAATGAGAGTTATTGTCTAACAAGTAGAAAAGCTATGATATCAGGAGACATTAAATCGAAAGCCAGGCCCCTGTTGCTCACGGAACGTGTACACGTGCAGTATCTGAGAAATCCTTCTATAACCACTGTTGCAGGCTCGATTTGCTCAGAAGGAAAAGGATTGTAAGACACGTGACTGTACCTCAGATGGTTCACTTGTTCTTTTGCTTCCTTGTTGCCCACCAGTGTACAATGATCATTCCTATCACATGAGACGTGATTGCTGCTGGAGTCGGAATATGTGCAGGAAAACAACCGTCAACAATTTATTGGACCCATTACAGAGCAATTGTGGGTGTGTTGTCCCATTAACATTACATGGTTGTGATGCACTTATGGTGCAAGCCGTTTCCGATGTAGTAAATGTTGCAATACATATAAATGAATCCATCGAGGGGTGGGCACCCCTAACTGGTTATCAGTCCTATAAGGGGACAATACAGGGAACTACTGTTATTAACATGGGCAATCTAGCTGAAAGAAACTATGTGTTTCAGGCAGTTCAGTTAGATTATTAGAATGAAAGTATTCAGGTTGGGAAATCAGCAGTGTTACGAATGTCAACAATTTTTCAAAGGTACTAATGTTAACAACAACAATGGCCCAAAAATGATGTGGTGTCCGTAATAATTTCTACAACGCAGTGGCACCCGCGGTTCTATGAGAGAATCTATCCAACGGAAGAGACAAACTACAGGAGTTCGGGTCAGGGAAAAGAAAAAACACAATGCAAAACACAAAAAGATCTGCAAATATGACTAGCACGGGATATGAAAACGCAACACTTCACCCGGGTAAAGTTTCCAATCCAGAACATATCATAGAACTCAACAGCAAAGCACGAACCCTTTAAGGCAAAAGCTATGCAGCGCTCAAGGCGAAACCAAGCTGAAATTTGGTCAAGGTCAAGACTCTATTGTCGACATTCCATGTCACAAGTACTTTAGTCTTTTCGTCATACCGATACCCCTGGTCCCTGACTTCTCTGCACTGCTGTGCTCCCTTATGGTTCAGACCATCTGTCTCTACGGGCGCTTTCCTTTTGTCAGAACTGCCCGGCCAGCCCCATCAGTTTGCCCGCCCCTTGCCCCCCCTTGCCGGCCCCCTCGCATGCTCCCCCCCTCGCCTTCTTCCGCGGCTTGTCTCTCATCCTCCCGCCCCCCCCAGGCGTGTATACTTTGCCGGCGGTTTTGTACCAGCAGCCCGTCCCTTCCAAATGCCTGATGTGGCGGTCAGTTCTGTGACATTGGCCCGCGCCCTCCTTGTCCCAGTATCCACGCTAGTGATACTCTTCCGCCGGGTTTGTTGGCGGCCTGCCCCGTCTCCGCCTGGGCCCCAGCACCTGTGACTCCATCCTGCATGGATCTGCTCTCCTTGCCTCACGCCTGAGGACATCAACACTAGGACCGAGGAGCACAACAAAATCAGCACATTAAGATTCAAAATTGACGCGTGTCATGACTGTACTAGGCACTTCTTTATTTTTTTTTTGTGACACAGTTCTGGGCACTGTGACTGTTTGTTTGTGACACGTATGAGACAGCACTTTATAGAGGCGTGGTAACGAGTAATCTTCTGGCCTATTGACGAAATGGTAGACGTTATGACAGGGTTGAATGCTTAAGTTCAGCAAAGGGCGATCACATGGAAACGTTTGAAAATGTACAGGCGTATGTAAATCTAAAGTCACCCGCTTCTAAATTACAATCTACATGTTGTAAAATATTATTTAACCTGTTTTTGTTCGTAAATAAAATTTTACATGATATTTACATCTTTTGTGGTGTGTGTAAATTCATTGGAAATTGGAACTACAGGATCCTGTGGAAGATTTACATTTGAACAAAACATGTAAAAATACATGGAAATCTTTTAAAGAATTTCCCGTACTTGTTTGTTAAACTTTCATGTATAATTGCGGGGCACGCAACACATGCCATTACCGAGCCGCCCGCGTCTTCTACGACACACACACAAAAAACGGCTGGGGCCAGCCAGTCTGAGAAGCCGGAGTCTAACCTCTGTTCTTCAGCTGGATGCACCGTTCCTATGCAAGCCATTTCATTCCCATGTATCTATCATCGCAAATCGTTTGAGGCGTGAGGCTTTCACGGAATTCCTGTCATAATCCACACGCACGGGCGTTAAGTTAATAAGTAAGGGAACGGTTTATTTCTAACTAGTACAGATGTACCTTGCGACAGCCCTTAATATAGCGATGCGAACAAAAAAGCACTCTCCGCGTCCAGTAACACACTTACAAAGGATTCTGACGATATATTTATATATGTCGGAAAAGCCAACCGTTTCATGACAATTCAGAATATTTTTTAAGTGAAGAAAGACTCTCAGGCAAGGCGTCCGTTTACTGACAATTCAGAATTTTTTAAGTGAAGAAAGCCTCTCAGGCAAGGCGTCCTTTCCACGGATTTTTTCTCGATTAAAGGAAATACGTTCAATTGATGTGGATTCTAAAACTTTAGAATAGGTCGAGAATTACCCCCCCCTACAACGTGATGAAAAGCGTCATTATTAGCTGTAGTAGTATTTTAATTCAGTAAACTCTCCCTGCTGGCCAAAAGCGGGATTCCTGAATAAAATTTTCAACTTTGAAATGTTGCTTTGGCTATAATTGGAGATTTTGCAAACAATTTTCATTTTGCTTGGAAACGACTCTGGCAAAATGTAAATGCAACTAAAACGGTTTTCTGTGTACCCAACATGAGGTGCAAATGACATGTTAAGTATGATATCGGTTAATATTGCTGCTAAATTCACTATAGAATTATTTTTTGAGTGTGCAACTGAAATACATTTCTAAACTTGACGCTTGCATTTTTTTTTTTTCGTCAGTCTTAATATATTTGCCTCTATGGATCTCTTGAATGGCAATTTTAACAACTTAATTTTGAAAACACACCAGAAATCTTCGTATTTTCTGTTGACGCGGACCCACGCGAAAACAGTATGTAACTATTTAGTCGGAAGAGAAAACCGTTTGGAAATTTATTGCTGTCTTTTTTTGCTCCATTTTTAAAATATTTCAACACACGAATTCAAACCAAGATGTATATCCATTAGCCGGCCAAGCTCCAAGAACGAATTTCCACTCATGATCAAACACTGTCACAGCACAGCATGACTCACGTTGACCTTGAAATTTCCTAAGATATTTCCCTGGTAGCACCGTTGACTCAAAGGAGAATCTCGCTTGGTGGCATAGAAACGCACTATGTAGTCAAAACATTCGTCGGTTTTACTGGCCTGAAAAAGAGTATTTTTTATCGAGGGAGATCTGATTTTAATATACCCGATGGCAGCCCTATTGAAGTCACATGGCAAGGCGTCGACCAATCAGACATTTGTCGCCAGTGAAAAAGCGTGTGTCACCGTGCTTTTTGCTTTTACGTTGGGCAAGGCCCCAAGAAGTCGAAGGACAGAAGCTTCGAGAAACCGCCTCAGTAATTGAAGTCAGAAGTTGACCAGTGAAGAACCAAACATGAAAATCACTGGTTCTTAATAGCTGGAAGAATTGGAGATAGTCAGCCAGCAAATCGAAAATCGAAAGTCATAAATATCTTACATTGAGCTAAATGCGTTAAGGACAACATCATAAAGTGATCGTGTTTCCGAAGCTGTTCCTGAGCAGGAACTGACATATCGCTGGCTAAACCGAAGAGGAAATATGCGCACTAAGGTGAAATGTTCGAAGCAATCATTCAAGGTCCATTCATGTCACACCATTTCACCTGTTTGTAGAAGGGGGGGGGAAAAGCTAAACTGCAGGATATACCCAGCCACTTATTTGTATGCGAATGGCGTTTATTGTTACATGCGTCGTAATTCAAGCGATGCCGCTACAACTTAAACAAAAAAGAAATTGGGATGTGCATTTTAGAGAGCGACTGATCCAAAACAGTGAAAAAATGCCAGACGTTAAGTAGTACTACGTTTAAAGATTACGTGTTGTAATCAAAGGTGTCATGAAAAATGGTTTGAGCATTTACCTGGTTAGAGAGGAGACGTCGTTATTTCTTTGATCTTTGAAATAAGATAACCTACCGGTCAGTATAAAATGCAGACTACAAACCCGACTACAGACTGCAGGTTCCAGATTGCAGATTGGGTTTAAAATGCAAACTAGGTACAAAATGCAAACTGCTGACTGGGTCCAAAACTGACTAATGTTTTGACTGCATAGTGCGTTTTTCTATGCAGCGAGATTCTCTTTTGAGTTAACGGTGCTACCAGGGAAATATCTTAGGAAATTTCAAGGTCAACGCGAGTCTCGGTT
>NC_090873.1:27499418-27504418 GCF_036669935.1 Montipora foliosa
GTGCTAATGAGACTCACTAGACTCACTAGGCTCACTCTCAAGCAACCTTTCTTTTGTATTTTGTCCATGCAAACGACGAGCTAGTGAGGCTAATTAGCACATAAACAAAAGTATATGTTTTTGGCCGCCATTTATGCATTCGGTCTATAACTGGCACAAAAAGTGTTAATAAATACTGAATGGATCTGCTCTACTTGCCTAACCTGATGACATCAACAATATGACCTGGCAACAAAAATCAGACCTTATTAAAAATTTCCCTGTCATCTGTACTAGAACTTTGAACACATGGTACAGCTCTTTATAGAGGATGTGTCAAAGAGTAATCTTATGCCTATTGGAGAAATGGTAGACTTATTTTACAGGGTTGAATTCCAGGAAAGGGGATCATGATCACCTCACATTCTCTGCATTATTTTGGGTATCGAGTTGCATATGAGAGCCCCCCGTGATGTTACACAATTATCCAGCTGTTATATCACAGCTCCCCATGGCAGCACCTTCTCTCTATTCGCAGATCAATACATTATACTACAAATACGTAGATCTTAATACGAAATCTAAGAGGTCCGTAACGTGGGCAGGTGTCAGTGTCGTGCGATCAGCAAGGCATTGGTCGCTCATCCTTTCATCCTTTTAGAGAAGAAACTAACCTGTATTGCTGATATCAATTGACTCTGAGTATGTTCCCCAGTCTCTAACAAACTTCCTGGAATTCTTCAGTTGGGTGTAAAACTAGAGATATGGAATTCACCAATAATAGATACTATTATGCCTCCAATTCCCAATTACGTTACCCGAACTCGTGATAGCCTTTTTAACATAATAGCTGAGCAGAACTTGAGCCAGGGACAAAAGAACAGTCATTAATGAGGCAAAAGAACCTAAGAGGCCTGCGTCAGCTACAAACCTACACATGTATAATGTCATATTTGGTTCTTTTTTCCCATTTGTCTCAAAACTATCTCGATGTTTATCAAAGCCAGGCTGAACCAGAAAAGATATACAACAATGCAATAATCTACGGCTAAACATGATTATTATCTTTGTTGTATATCCCAGGAGCACTCAGGCACATTTCAGTGCCAGGACTCCTACCTGGCTGAACCAGAAACCAGAAAGGATATACAACAATGCTTAAATCTATGACTAAAGATGATTATTATCTTTGTTGTATATCCAGGAGGAGCACTCAGGCACATTTCAGTGCCAGGACTCCTACCTGGCTGAACCAGAAAGGATATACAACAATGCAATTAATCTGTGACTAAACATGATTATTATCTTTGTTGTATATCCCAGGAGCATTTCAGTGCTCAGAACTCCTACCTGGGCACATTTCAGTGCCAGGACTCCTACCTGGCTGAACCTACCTGGCTGAACCAGAAAATATACAACAATGCTTAAATCTATGAATCAAGATTATAGTGTCTATAACAAAAATAATTATTGTATATAACAAGCAAATTCATTGATTTAAAAAAAGATGGTTTAAATCTGTGTGTTGTTATACCTTAAGCTCCTACTGATAACTCTAACCTTCAAAGGAACAAATGTTACCTGGATCATTTCTTCACAGAATGTGATCTGATTTAAAAGGTAGGTCTCAACAACATCTCTATTCTTGAAGAAATTTATCATGTTCTGGTCTGGCAGGTATCTGACCATAATTTCTTCTATATTGTCTAAAAACCTGCGCTGACAGTTGACCCTGAGAGCCAAAAGTAATGAGCTGTGGAAAAGCTCAAACTTTTCTAGTCTATATATTTGGATGTGAAAGCTCAGGAAATGGTAAGGTGTATATGGGACACATTCGACTGATCTCTGATGGATAATTTTAACCACTAATATTTATCCAATCTTTTAAAAAAAAAAAAAAACAGATGAACAAGAGCTTAACAACATACATTGTGTGTACCCCTGTTCGCCCAAGCTTAGTCAGGTTTAGCATAGTTTGCCATCCTTGATCTGGAATCCTGGACTGTAGTTTGAAGTAAAGCAAAGTCCAATCGGAGACACGGAGGGACTGAAAAAATTCAGGGGCACTATCCCCAAGCATGGTCTCGAAAGCTTGCTTTGGCCCATTTTTGTGGTCACTTGGTTCGCAATGTCGTTCAGCATTTTAGCACTTCGGGTTTACTAACATGATCTGCTACAGCTTATGCCAGCGGCAGCTGGTAATTCTCCCGAACATCGCTGATAAAAGTCCACTCGTCCTCTGGTTCCTCTGAAATTTTCTCTGGTTCCTCTTAAATTTTCTCTGAAATACCGCGCGCGCGCGGTATTTTTGGCTTCTTCGCGAAGCGATTTAAGCTGTTCGAGAGCTTCTTCAAGGCCAGTTTTGAGCTTGATGTTTTCTTTTTGTAACCTCTCGAGCTCAAAAAGTTTTGACGATTCCAGGCTAGGAGTGGAACCTGAAACTCAAGATGATCGTCGTCTGTTCGCTGGGCGGAACTGCCTGTCGGTGAATTTACATACTGCTCACGCTCGGCCCCAAATCGATCTTTAGCTCATTAATAGCGTCGATTAGCCGCTTGTAGCAGCTAACTTCGCTAGATTTTATGGTCCTTCGAGTTACCGCACAGACAACTCCAAACAGAGAAGCCACAGCGACAGACTCTCCCTACTACTACTCCTTCGATCCATGGCCAAGACTGTGAGATCTTTTACATCAACAAGCTTGACGAGGGCAAATTCGGACGGGAAATTTTGCACTACGGGGATCTCGACAAGAATTTGCTGGGCTGACAACCTCATATCGTCGAATTTAGTACAAACCACTGTTTCTCTGGGTCGCTAACTAGATTGACACGACGGATATCAAACGCTTCAGAGAAGGCCTCCATAACTTCGCTGAAGACGAGGGAAACAGCGCAATTTCCCGCGCTGCTCAAGGTTAATGTGAAATCCAAGCTCCGGAAATGTCAATACATTAAATCCCCCCCCATTAAAACCAGGTACCTTTCAGTGTTAATTGCTTGTGAAAACTCTACAGGGCTTAAACCAAACCACAACACAACCACAAATTTCCCTTGTTCTTCATGCTGGTTGTTAATTTTCTAAAGTAATTAAAATTCAAAAAATTAACTTTTGTAAATTTGAGGTCAAACATTTGAAACAGCACTGGAGATCGAATTCTTCTTTCATTATTTTTGTTCGCCACATTCGCCAACTTTTATGGGTCCCCTCATTGCTTCATTGCTTTGTGCTTTGCCTCGTTGGCGATTGTGGCAAAATTGTCATTTTCGCCATATTTGCCAAATTTGCCGCTTTTGCCAACTTTGATGGGGCCCCTTCACTGCTTTTTGTGTTTTCCTCGTTGGCGATTGTGGCAAAATTGTCATTTTCGCCATATTTGCCAAATTCGCCAACATTTTCTCATTTTTGCCATTTTTGTTGTTGTGTGCATTTCTGGACATATCTCAACCCAAAAGAGGAAATAAATGTCACCTATTGGTGAAAGGTACTTATTTTAGCATTTTTGGTTTGTTTGGTTCAACAATAACATACTTCAAAGGAAAAAATTATGTGAATGTTATTTTGTTAAATTAAGGCGTAAAATAAAATTGAATGGATTTCATGACGCTTAGGAAATAATCGTACAACCAAGGTTTTGAAACTCAATAAAGTAAAGTAAAACACAAGTTTCGTTACAGCTGTTGCACATAAATTTGCTATTTCCGATTTGTCCCTGATACTTCAGTTAATCTGCGATTTGCCTTGATGTGATGTGAATGGACAGCATGCTAACACAGAAAGCGGATTAACACACTTCACCAAAAACAGAGCAATTATCCGTTAACAGGACTTTTGTTCTCGTTATGAGTGGATAAAGATTCCAATTTACAATGAGTCACTTGAAAATGTCGCCCATATCAATTTTAGCGATCACAACACAACTGAGTCTACAAAACAGAACCCTAATCACCTACATTCTGAAACTGATCATTCCTATAACGAACATAGAAGCAGAGGACTCGTAGACTTTAAAGTCACCCACCTCTGCTTCCACGTTCGTTCATGGTAGGAATGATCAGTTTCAGGATGTAGGTGATCAGGGTACTGTTTTTTTGGGATCATTGTCAGCAGCTGTGCACAAGGCTCTGTGCAAAAACAGAGATAAAACTTAAACATAAAACGCCCTCTATAATTCTAGAAACAGACAACATCCTACGTAACTCTTGTTTCTTATGTAAGCGCCTAACTAACAAGCATCATTCGACATTTGAAATGGATTAAGTTAAAGAAAGTCCTTTAACAATTTATCAACATAACAATCTTAAAGTTAGGAAGTTATAAGGAATCAAATTTTAACACTACTTAGTTATAACGACGTTGTAACTGTTGAATTAATTTAGCTCAACTGAACTTGCAGTGCGTTACTGTAATTACTGATTTTCTCGGAACGCTTACAAACGCCGGCTGCGAGACTGCTTACTAACGATGTCTATAAAACTGCTTACAAAGGCCGTGTGTATGACTGCTTACAAACGCCGTGTGTAACACTGCTTACAACGCCGTCTGTAAGACTGCTTACAAACGCCGTGTGTAAGACGGCTTATAAACGCCGTGTATAAGACTGCTTACAAAGGCCGTGTGTATGACTGCTTACAAACGCCGTGTGAAAGACAGCTTACAAACGCCGTGCGTAAGACTGCTTACAAACCCATGTTTAAAACTCGCTGCTACAAACCCAGTATGTAACACTGCTTCCAAAGGCCGTGTGGAAGACGGCTTACAAAGGCCGTGTGTAACACAGCTTATAAAGGCTGTGTTTAAGACTGCTTAATAACGGCCTCTATAAGCCTGCTTACAAACGCCGTCTGTAAGACTGTTTACAAACCCCGTGTGAAAGACTGCTGACAATAGCCGTTTGTGACACTGCTTTCAAATGCCGTGTGTAAGAGTGCTTTTTAAACGCAGTAGTTAGAGAATGGGTGTGTGTAAGAACGCCTCGTGCCATATTAGAGACTCACAAAATGTGCTTGTAACGTAACACT
>NC_090873.1:27506918-27516918 GCF_036669935.1 Montipora foliosa
ATGCATCCTGAGTTGAATGATTATGTTGCTCCGAAACCAGTAATATGGAAAAAAAAATTACATGGCTTCAGTTATCGCCACAAAGACGATCATGTAATGTTTAAAAAACGAGCAGCAGTGTTTTATCGGGTTTAAAACCACGAGGCGTAGCCGAGTGTTTTTAGACCCGATAAAATACGTGTGCTGCGAGTTTTTTTGAATTTTTTCAAAAACATTCCACAAAGAGCGTGTCCCTCTGGACTCAAAACAATGGTTCAAATTGTAAGAGGTGAATATTAGCATACAAGAAAAAACAAGCTATGCCTTATTAGTATTCTTTATATAAAGAATTCTAAAGAGGAGTGTTTGATCAGGATATAAAGCTGATGCACGTGACGTTTTATGGGTGTTTTGATGGGCTGTTAGGCTCATGAATTATTAATGAGTTTTTGAAGCATAAATAAATGTGTACATTTTAGCAATATCGTGAAATTCAATAGATCTAAGGAAACTTAATGTGGGGTGGGAAACATCTGTTCATTGATGATTCTAATAACTTTATTTTTGAATTTTATAAGCTGTGACAATGGGTTTTCATAATCACTACCCCGCAATATAGAGCCATATAGTAAATATGGCTAAATAAGAGAATAATAGAGATTGATTAAACAGTATTTACTGACAATGCGTAACCTTAAATTATGACATTAATACATTAATTTTACTAACTTTGTTACAAATATAATGAATATGATCATGCCAGGAAAGGTGATGACCATATAGATATCATACCCAAGTATCTTAAGATTGAAACTGGTTCAAGGCATTGACCAGCTAACGTTAATGAAGGAAGTAAGTTGAAATTTACTTTTTGATGAGGATTGAAGATGAGATACTTAGCTTTCTTTAAATTTAAAGTTGATAAACACTTGGTAGTTCAGAGCTATTGTGAATTAGACGTTCATCTAAATAAAGATGGTTTTCAGTCACGTGACGAGACGGCCATATTGGTGCACAAAACAATAGCAAATTATGGCTCATGTTTTGCATTATAATAAAGTTAAATTCCCAAAAGCCTTTTTTCTCTTTTGTTCTGTACACCAACATGGCCGCTGCGACGTCAGGTGAAAACCATCTACAAGGAAAAGCATTGATGTGCCAACCACAGGAACAAAAGACCTTTGTTCAACAGCCAGCGAGCCTCTGGTTGGCACATTAATGACAATAGGTAAACAAATTATCTTCCCTACAGTGTTTCAGCATGCTGCGTTGCAGGTTTCCCCTCCACGTAATGTATAATTGAAACAAATTGCTATTTACAGGGTGTCAAGTGGGTAAAATGGTCAGAAAATGAGAAAATCGGGTTTTTTAGCCTAAAAGTAGGGAAAAATAGCAGCATTTGCACGTGAATAGGAAAAGTAATGGAAATGCCAAATTGAAGTCATCATTGTTATGATATCATTCAGTCAAGCAATACTAAACTCAACGACTAGTAACAACTATTGATTCTAACATGTTCGTGTCCCTTTGAAAGTCCCAACACAACGCACATGGTTTCCCGTTTCGGGGTGTGTCCATGTAAGTCACTCAGGGCCTCCTAAGGGGATCCCCAAAGGTTTCAATATTACAACATTCCCCCCCTTCCCCCCCCCCCCCCCCTAACACGATTCAATGAGTCTCTGCTGCGGCCTCCTACTGACGCCCAGATCTGGTTGTAGTAGGAGTGTGTGCAACTATTTCTGTCTGCCTCTCTAATGTCACTGGACTTGGCGCTGACTTCTCAAGTACAGGTTGTGTACTCATGGGAAGAGCCCCTGTCCTTGGTGTCATGGGAGAATCATTTGGAACAGAGATGATCTGTCTTCTGTAAGCACGTCCATATTCATCTTCCAGCATGTATGATCTTGGCATTACTTGCGCTTTGCGCCATTCCTTCTCACCATTCGAGTCTGACATGTTAATCATTTTCAAGTTCCCTTACAACTTCTTTTTGCAGGTTTGAGCGTCTGACAGCTTTCTAAGTTCACTGAAGTTAACCCCTGTCGTGCGGGGTTAGTATTTGGATGGCTGACCTCTGAAAAATTCTATTTTAACGCTCAAAAATGCGAACTAAGCAAGGTACAGATTTTGTTAGCCTGCTTTATGCAAAAGAAATATTGATGCAAAAGTAAATAAATATCGATACACAGTTTTTAGGAAGAGAAGAAGAAGTATCAGGAAGTGTCGATCAAGAATAAATAATTTTGCCATCAGCAACAAAATTTGCGACATGAAAACAACTTAAATTTTGAACCGAGAATATAAAAAGTTACCATCAGCGAAAAAACATTTTGGGAGATTTTTGCTACGTTCAAGTTTTTTTCTATTGTATTTTTGGCTGCACAAGTAAATCGCAAAATCGAAAGTGACATCGAATTCAGCGGGTGCCGTGATCAAGTTACTCTAAACTCCCATTTCACTTCTCACTGCAAATGGTTGTTTGTTTAAAAAATTTGTAATGCTTTTTGTAAAAGGAGCACTGTCCATGCTTAATTGCACTTGGGGGTTTTTTTTTTGGTTTCAAAAATGGGTTAAAAATCTAAATTAGTTCTTACAGCTCACACGTACCAGCACTCCTAACAAACCACTGACAAAGAGAGAAAATATATTTACAAAACAAACAAAAGCTATTCGTTTTAAATTTTTGGCGACTTTTTGAAGACATTTGTCCATCCAAACTTGGAAACAAAAAATGGTCCATTTTTTTTTCAAGTTTCAATTCCTTTCCATCCTCTCACCCTTGGCTGCAACCAACAAAACAACAGTGCAATTCAATGGCAATTGTGCAAACAAAACTTCAGCTTTAATTTTTTGGTTTTAATTGATGCAAGGACGTCTTTTAGTGATTTGAAAGTTTGACTAAAATAGCATGCCCACTACACCGTTTAAGTCTGAAATAATTCATTTATTACACAGAACAACTTACACAGTTCTTTAATGGACTCGAATGACACTAATCGGCAAGCTAAACCATCGCACAAGAGAGGAAAAATCTCCAGCAAACCTAACTGGGAACGAAAAATCACGTGTTGGGCGCAGTGATGCGCTAACCAATTCTTATTCAGTAGTCCAGTAACTTAAGACCATCAATTACATCTCATTGCGGCTCCATACCAACCCAGTATTGTAATTAGAATTGGTGTGTTTGAAGTAAATGGTTTTCTCTCCAGTCCTAGATCGTGGGGGACGACTGATCACTGTTCCTGATCGTTTAGTACATATAATTCTAGATTCAGACAAAAGTGCTCAGCTCAAAGTATACTTGCTGCTTATGACATTGTCTTTAAAATAAGTGCTTTGTATTCGATTGTTTGTTTGCTTGTTGCTTGATTGATTTTTTAACCTATGTTTACCCTATTGTTTTGTAGTGATCGGTGGGAACCATCTTGGACCTCATCACGCTCGTCATTTACTGTCACCACTTTTTGTTCGTAAGAATGGTCACGATTGGCTTTGTGTCATTTCCGCGGCCAACAACCGATCCCTCGTACTCATAGGTGGCTATTTTTAACGGCCTAATACCATGTTGTCTTAAAACGCTCGTGCTGGGCATTTGGTCACGTGATGGAGACAACAAAGCAAACTGGACCCCATCCAGATCGCTTTCTTCCATATCTTGAGTGACATCGCTAAGAACATATTTTCTGGGCAGTTTATAGCAAACTATTTTTGGACTTTTCTATTGCAATCAACTAAAGTTTACGTGGGCTGAGAAGTACCTTTCATATCCGACGACAAGGGAAAAGAACCTGTGAGTAGATTTCGTCTTCTTCCAGTTAAAGTCAGTAACAAATCGTTTATTTGTTAGAATTTACTCGATATGTATGCGAAATATAATATGCCAAAGCTTGCCCCACAGCGCTTTTTTTCTGCCATCAAAAATGCAGATGTCTGTCGTGTTGTGGTCTTAAAAAAAGATCCGGTCTTTACTAAAAAAAAGTGTCCACCACGCCTCTTTCCATTTCCTTGGATCAACTTCTCTTGGTAGAGCTGAACGGTGAGGTGGAGAAGCCGTCGGACCTAAGCTTACATAAGTTATATACCTTAACATTTGCTTGCCATGTGTGAGTTTGTGCATACGACTGAATATTTCTCCTTAACGTACAATTCTTCAACATGTTCACCAATTTACTTTCCATATTATTTTGTCTGTTACAGGGTTAATATATTGTTTGCGGTAACGTATTGGCACGTTTAGCAAAATTAAAAACAAAAATGGGGAGATTTTAAATTACTCAAAAGCAGATCTCAGTTCGTATGATGTGTGGATCATGCGCCCCTTCCAAAAAAGTACTTGACAAAATACAAGTGAGTCACAGTTCTTTGTATGTTTGTGTTGCAGTGTTTGTAACAGTTCTGGGATAGCCTGGTAAGTCCAAGAGAGTCGTAAGCGATTGCTTTATCATTTCTTCCAATGATTCTGGTTAGAAGCGTACATAATCGGCTTCTAATCATCTTCTTCCTCTGGGCGTTGTAAACCCGTCGTTGTATTGTTTATTAGTCTGTACGAGATATTTGAGTCTTCGTCCTGATATGAATAGAAGATAGAAGTCACTTGTATTCTTTGCATAAATCTGTATCTTACACCTCTCAGTTTCCTTTGACGTAAAAGAGCTATTTGTTCCATACAGAAGCACGTGACCTTGAAGCGTGTGACTTGCAACTCTTTTCCTTGGAACAAAGCTGGGGAAAATGCGCGAGCTAAGTTACATCCAAATACGGAAGTTTATAAACTCAAAAGAACCACAGCTCTGAACCAGAGTTAAACGCTTCAAGGGTCATGAGCTTCTGGTCCCAGCACATTTAGGGTTTGTGAGATTTACGAAATGTTTAGACTTCGCCAGTATCTTAAGTTCTTCTTGATCCACAGCTGGTGGAAGATGGTGCGGCATTTATGTTGGTCTTTGTTAGGAGCTGTGGATGTAGACTTCTTGGAGTCAGCTGATGGTCCTTCCATAACACTTGTTAATTTTCTATATGGAGCGTTCCTCGTAATGGGAGTCATTCTTCTTATCAATATGATGATCGCGCTTCTGTCCAACATACCAGAAAGTACAGGTAGGATACTAATTGGCTTCAAGTTTTTAAATTTTCGTTTCCTTTGTAGAAAAGTTAAAATCGTTTGTACTCCATTTGTTCATGTCCTCGTTAATGGTACTCCCTTCATAGCAATATGAATAGATCAATATCGATATGTTATAATTATTCTAACACGCCTCAAACTTAACTTGGTTTCTTTTGTTTCAGTCCTCTAGAGCCTCAGTACTCGGCATATTAGAATTTTACTGCCATTCCACTCCTTTAAAGTTTGTTAGCTATGAGAATTTGTGCTACCGAAAATACCCTTGCAGCTTGAAAATTAGATTGTTGCATGCTACTTTGGGGTGATGATGAGAAGAAGAACGCACACCCCGGGCACACACCAAAACTAGCTGAACAGACTGATGAGCCCCAAACTCATTTCTTTAAGAGCGCCTTGATGTATCCCTTTTAAAAGTAAAAACAAATTGTGGTACTTAAGATATAAAAGATGTTGGTAATGCAGTTTGTGTATATTTTTTGCTGTATCTATTGTCATCATTATTAACGAAATGACTGCTTTGAATGATGTTTCTCTTTTTAAATTTTTTTGTTCATTCTTTGACTTTTCTTAGGACAACTCGCTGATGGAATGGTCATTTAAGAAAGCCATAACAATACAGACATACAGTTTCTGTCATCCAATACCAGTTCCCATTAACCTGATCTCTTTCATGTTCAAATGCTGTGGGTGGCAAAAGTGTTTTACTAGTTGCAAAAATGGGAAACAACGAGGGACGCAGACGACTCGCGTAAGTTTTCTATTAATAGGTGAAGAATAGGTGTTCTCGATTAGTATAGTTATATGCGTTCACCTAGACACACTTTGACAGGTACTCATTAAATGACGTCATCAATAAAAAACACAGCCCCTTTTGTATTTGAATGGGTTTGATTGACCGCTGAGTGATTTGCATAATAACCCTGTAACCCTTAAAACCACACGGAGACACTGTTGATTTTTGAAAAAGTCAAAGTCGAAGAAGTTTACAAGTGGGACGTGTGCCGGGTCCTAATGACCGCTGCGCCCATGAAAATTTTTAGTTTGTTATTGTGTGCGTTTTACGTTAAGGGATACGAGGGAGAAAAAAGTGAGCATTGTCAATCACTGCGTGTGCGTTGACGTGAGTAGGTGAGGAAAAACTATTTACAAGTCCATCAAAGCCTCCACATTCTCCATGTCGATGTCATCGAAATCAACTCGAAAAGTGAGTTAGAAAGTCGAAAGGTCCACGAGCGGCTTTTGTTAAAGACCAGCCCGTAACATTTGGTGCAGGGTCCCACTTTAAGACGTTTGGTGGCCGGATCGCGTGTTAAGAAGTAGTGGTCGACTATATCGATGTTGGGTCGGTCTTTTTCGAGTGGGTTGGCGCCCAGTTGGGCCTCTACCAAAGAAGACGAAGTTCGATGCGTCCGTGAGTACCCAGAGCGTGAAGGGATTGTGATCAACTCCTCTATGATCCGAAAGAACCCAGGACAAAAAGCCACTGCCAAACTGATGCTCAACTCCTTCTGGGGTAAATTTGGTGAGAATCTTAACAAACTCACCACGGTGGCCATCGAGGAATCAGCCTCTCTCTCTGCTGTCCTCTCCAACCCCTTTTGGCGCATCCATACTGTGCGTGTTTTCACCGAAGACGAGTTGGAAATGGTCTACTCTAACATCTCAAGAAACCAGTTGGACAACGGAAGAAAACCTCTTCGTGGCAGCCTTCAACACTTGCTTCGCCCGTCTCAAATTGTACGAGTCTTTCGAAAAGTTAAGACAACAAACCCTCTGCTTCGACACGGACTCGGTTATCTATCGTTGGCTTCGCGGTCAACCCGACATCCTGCTCGGTGATTTCTTGGGCGACATTACCAACGAGTTGGATGATGGTGCCGGATTACATCACAGAATTCACCTCGGCTGGTCCGAAAAATTCTGGCTGGAAGACCAAGAATGGAAAAGTGTGTTGTAAAGTGAAAGGCCTCACTCTCAATGGATGTGGATGTGGGACCCCGCACTAAGCGTAAAGGACTGGTCTTTGACAAACGCGTCGTCGACATGAAGAATGTGGAGGTTTTGATGGACTTGTAAATAGGTTTCTCTCACCTACTCAGTCAACGCACACGCAATGATTGACAATGCTCACTTTTTTCTCTCTCGTATCCCCAAACGTAAAACGCACACCATAACACACTAAAATTTTTCATGGGCGCTGCGGTCACTAGGACCCGGGACACGTCCCATTTCTTTGACTTTTTTAAAAAATCAACAGTGTCTCCGTGTGGTTTTTAGGGTTACAGGGTTATTATGCAAATCACTCAGCGGTCAATCAAACCCATTCAAATTCAAAAAGGGCGGTGTTTTCTATTGATGACGTCGTTTGATGAGTACCTACCAAAATGTGTCAAAGTGAACGCATATGACTACTTCGATTGTCTAAAGCCACCACGTTATTTTATAATTTATCTTGCTGGAGAAGGCGGCGTCTAAATGGAACGGCTAAAGTATAAATTCAGTATATAAATTCGTGGCCTAAACGTCGTTGCAACGGGTAGTATCGCAAGTACCTTTCAAATAGATTCGACTGGATCACCTAGGTTTAGAACCACATGATCTCGCGTGTCCATTCTAACTTTAGCGTAGGTAGCAAAACCTAAAGATGGAATTATAACTGCAAAATATCCACTATTTCAGAGGAAGAGGTTAGAGGTTGTCGTGGAGCGTCTGGAGTCCATTTACTTTGCTAAATACGGATATTTGTTTCCTCTAACAGGTAGGAAGGATTACATTCATGTGCTATAGGATTACATTGAATGTTGAAACAGTCGAAACATGGTCACGAAACAATCGAACTGTTGATTTATTAATAGTAACTCTTTATAATATCTTTACTTTTTTAGATTCTAGTGTTTTAAGTATTTTTTCAGTTTTTGAGTTCTCAGAGCAAAATTGTGGTTTTAGGGATAATTTGTAAAGCGCCCAAGGCAAATAATGGATGTATGCGCTACACAAATAAATTATTATTATTATTATTGTTATTAATATTATTATTATCGTCATTATTATTATTATTATTATTATTATCATTATCATTATCATTAGTATTATTGATACTTTTCAAGTTTTCAACGGCAGAAACGACACTTAAAAATAAAAGTCATGGTGCTTTGTGTCGAAACGCCCATTTTAATGATGCCTTCAAAATGTTAAAAAAGCATCTGTCAAGAGAAACGTGGCTTGATATAAAAGAGAGGTACTCCTCAGAAAGTCGTAATTGATTCTAAATGTCACATTAGCAAAGTTATGGAAGAAAATGATTTTACTTTCCGTTCATTTGATGGTCCTTAATAGAAATCCTGCCGTTAAGTTATGTCGTCTGCCGTTTCTGAAGCAAACCCATAAAAAGATCGCAGATTAGTGTCCATCTGGAGACATAACAGCTTAAACTACCGTGTGCAACGTAATAAGCAGTCTTACGTAAAGTACCAATAAATAGCTTTTATTCGGAGTGGTTTTTAATGGATTTTCGTAAAACGGAAAACCAAAGAAATTACTTTGGCCGATCACAAAGGACACAATCATCCCTTGATAGAATCAAAACAAGCGAAAAATGACTGTTATTAGTTTAGATTGGGTGGCAAAGGGGAGCAAATTTTGTGCACCTATCGCTTTCTGTAGTTATGCAAAACCAGTTAAAATCCGAATACTCTTGGACTTTCAAAAGAAAACTGCCCTTAAAAGTCTTTCGCCAGGCATCAAGCAATGCGAAACTTGGAGCTCAAAGTTGTTAAGCTTTCGTAAGTTTTCGTTTTCTCTCTGGAGGCCAAGTGTTCTTTTTATTATTAATCTATGGGTGACTGTATTCTCTTTACACAAAATTTCTTTCTTTTATAGACGAAAGGAAACTGGATCGTGTTCTACTTGAAACCGAGCGGAATCGGCAAATGGCCAACCAGATTGCGCAAAGAACTTTTACAGCATCTCACAGTTCAGAAAAAAACATTCTTCCCACAGGTCCTCAGGTAGTGGAGCTCACAGCCGGTTGTATTACAGCTCTTTCTTTTTGGAAGCTGTTAAACTAAATATTTAACTATCCTTCTCTCTCTGGTTTAGCCATAGTTTGGAATATCCGAGGATGACAACACTACACCAATTAGCCATGCTGCGATACGTTACGCTACGCAAACCACATCACGCAACTCATTCGATGAATTACAATCCTTTTCAGATATAGAAGCAACATTCATAGCGTTTTTAAGCCCAGAGAACAGTAGTTAAGGGGACCTAGGCCTGGCACCGTGCTTTTCATTGTTGATCAACATTGTTCTTACTTTCATAATGCTCACTTTGTACCTTATAGCGGACCAATTAACTGCTTACAAGACGCTAGCATAAAAGAAGAGGGAGGTACCTCGTTGTCGAAGGCTTTCTTTAGAGGTCCAGTTTACATGTATGATTCGTGTGCCTACATGATATGATGTTTCTCGAGACTTGTAAATCAGACATATTAACTTAACAGTGCCTCGGTGGTCAAGATAACTTATGCTTTTTTCAACGCCTTTTTTGACACTTCAAGCCATACAAAATCTCCTGTTGATATGTACTTTTATATTTTGACTGCATACAGGCTTGGGTCAGTAGAGGAATAAGCGTGGAAGAATGCCTTTTAACATGCGAGGGAGCCAAGCTGTGCGATCTCTGCAAACCTGAAAAACCATGGAAATATCATGGCGCCAGATACTTAATCCCATTTTCACTTGAGTTTCCTCATTTTGAGGTAATCACACAGTATTTATCTTAAAGTTTTCACCTTTTCTACTAAAAATTGTAAAAAGTTCTTGTTATCTACTCAACTACCCCGTGAAACCGGCGTTGTCAATGTTTCACATTGCTGTCGGAAATTTCAAGAAACTG
>NC_090873.1:27521918-27524418 GCF_036669935.1 Montipora foliosa
ATAACTGACTACTTGATCTCTGATCTCTCTGTTACTGTCTTATGCGATCTCCAGTTGGGAAAGTAAAACAAGTGTCCTATAGGAAAATCAAGGACATTGACAGGGAAAAGCTAGAGGCTGAATTGTCTTCCTCACAGCTCTGTCAAAACACTCCCAATACACTTGACGAACTTGTCAACAGCTGTAACACGACCTTAGCTCAAGTTCTCGACCGGCACGCGCCATTGTGTACAAAAGTGATACGCTCTAGACGTTGGTCCCTTGGTTTAACGAGGAAATCAAGGTAGCAAGGCGGGAAAAGCGAAAGGCTGAGAGGAAGTGGCGACGTACCGGCACAAGGGAACACATGTTAGCGTATAAAGCAAAAAAGAACAGTGTGAATGCTTTGATGAATGAAACTCGATGCAAATTCTATAATGACTTTGTCCAGGATAATAGTACCAATCAACTTAGTCTTTTTTCGGCAGTGAAGAAAATCCTCAACCAGAAGGACAACAGGGCGGTGTACCCCCCTGTGAATAATAACGTTAAACTGGCAAATCAACTGGGAACGTTCTTTGTTCAGAAAATTGAGACCATAGGTTCCAAGCTCGACAACATGGCGCAAGGGTTGCCATCCCCTCCCAATGACTACGCCACAGTACCACCTTTCCCGTTCAGCAAATTCAACCCCCTTACGGAGGAGAAGGTTCGCAAACTCATCAGAAGCAGTGCAAAAAAAAGCTGCACTCTGGACCCCATGTCGACCCCCCTAGTGATGGATTGCATCGACGTCCTTTTACCGATCATGACGAAAATGATCAATCTATCACTCGAGTCTGGGTTGTTCTGTAACCCTAACCCTGACTGGAAGTGGAGATATGTCCAGAAATGCACACAACAACAAAAATGGCAAAAATGAGAAAATGTTGGCGAATTTGGCAAATATGGCGAAAATGACAATTTTGGCACAATCGCCAACGAGGCAAAGCACAATACAGGGAAGGGGCACCATAAAAGTTGGCGAAAGCGGCGAATTTGGCAAATATGGCGAAAATGACAATTTTGCCACAATCGCCAACGAGGCAAAACACAAAGCAGTGAAGGGGGCCCATAAAAGTTGGCGAAAGCGGCGAATTTGGCAAATATGGCGAAAATGACAATTTTGCCACAATCCCCAACGAGGCAAAACACAAAGCAGTGAAGGGGGCCCATAAAAGTTGACGAAAGCGGCGAATTTGGCAAATATGGCGAAAATGACAATTTTGCCACAATCGCCAACGAGGCAAAGCACAAAGCAGTGAAGGGGGCCCATAAAAGTTGACGAAAGCGGCGAATTTGGCAAATATGGCGAAAATGACAATTTTGCCACAATCGCCAACGAGGCAAAGCACAAAGCAATGAAGAAATGAGGGGGTCCATAAAAGTTGGCGAACGTGGCGAACAAAATTAATGAAAGAAGAATTCGATCTCCAGTGCTGTTTCAAATGTTTGACCTCAAATTACAAAAGTTCATTTCTTTAATTTTAATGATTTTAGAAAATTAACAACCAGCATGAAGAACAAGGGAAAGAGGAATTTGGCAAAATAGGGAGATATGGGAAAGGGACGTAGCTCCAAATAACAAAGTCATGGCAAGGTTGTCATTTGTGACAGCGCTGGAACATTTTAATTACTGACATGTATAACTGCCTCGTACTCTGACAATTCATGTAAGAATGACTTCACCAACGGGTACTAAGAGTTTCAAAGCAGTTATGTGAATCTTACCAATGTCCGCTTTCAAGGAATTAGATTCAATAAACCACACACAAAATATGTCCTTGTCGTATGATCCATTACTTGAAAGTAAGCATTGCGTGAAGATGCATGTCGTGCCTGTGAATTTTATAGTAGCTTTTCACGAATCTTGCTATCAGTCGAAATTGAAATCCTTTTACCACAACTGTAGAAGAATGTCGACACCCAGTAGAACAGAGGTTGCAAAATTAAAATTCTCCACAAGACGATAAACATTTCCTGAATTGTGATCCGCCGGAAATAGCGAAGCGTTCTTTTAGACGCCATCTTATGAAATTGACATATACGTCGTGTTAAGTCACTGTAGTGTAACTACTAACTGAGCCCCAAGTCTCCTCGTTCGTCGTCTGAGTACATACATACATACAGTAGAACCCCGCTAACTCGAACTCTGAAGGGAAACGAAAATGTGTTCAAGTTAGCGGGGTTTCGAGTTATCGGGGTCGATTAAAATGGGGACATTTCTTTTGAGCGAACCTAGATGTTGTTAATTTTCCTGATTGTCAATATGTACATTACATCGTATAGTCTGTGTGTGTTGATTTCACCGATAGCCTTTTTCTTCTCTTGTAACTTATTCACGCAATTTTTTTTTTTATTTTCACTCCCCTTTTCTTTTAAAAGATAAAGCGGATGTAAAGAGAAGCGAAAGCCGCCGGTGTGTTAGGTGAGACAGAGAGGGAAAATAAAGCTGAAAAGCCTATTCAAATCGTCGTGTCAT
>NC_090873.1:27541918-27544418 GCF_036669935.1 Montipora foliosa
ATCTTCTGTGCTCTTTTTGTTATGATCCTCGCTAGGCTCCCAACAAACATGGATGTAAACATGGCGGGAAAGACTGCAATTATGACTTCCATTCTCAAGCGACAAAACGCAAGATAGGTAGGTAGGTAACTTTATTTCAACTCGGATTGATGAGGCTGATTAGGCCCCTCGCAAAACATGCTAATATGCCGAGAAAAGTATTAAAATATCAAAAAGAAAGAAAAATACATGATCAATTTGACTAACATTCTGACTATATATCAATAAGTAAGCATTCCTGAAATCTTAAAATTATTACAGTGAATCATAGAAAACTATACATTACAAATGTAGCTCTCCTACTGCACTCTTAAATTCCTTATGGATTGTCACTGAAGGTAATTCATCTTGTAAAGAATTCCACACTTTGGCACCAATAAAAGTTGTAGATTTTAAGCCAAAGTTTGTAGTTTTCTTACGTGGGACCAAGAGCTTGTTGGTGCCTCTCAAACAATTCACATTATTACGTACGTCGAACAAGTCACTTATATATCCCGGTAACATACCGTTTACAGCTTTAAAAATTAATATGGCTATGTCCTGTAGGAGACGATTGGGCAAAGTTAAGCCGTAGTCATCATCACCATGAAAGGGCACCCGTTTGTTGTAGACACACCTTATAGCTCTCATATTCAAGTTACGCCTTTCCAGCATCTGCTTATCAGACTCATTGCAATTATGCCAAATCGCAGAACAGTAAGTAAAACAAGACATTACATATAAGCTGTAAAGGCACATCTTCGAAGAGACTGATAGCGTGTTCTTTAGCCTGCTCAAAAATCTAACTGATTTCCAACTTTCTTAGTTATCTTGCCAATGTGTTTGCTAAAATTTAGCGAATTATCGATAGTTACGCCTAAATGGTCTAAATGGTCTACGATTGGAACCTGTACATCACTAATGCTAAACGAAAGATGACAAGGATAATTTTTGGGAAGAATAATACATTTTATTATATAAACACCAAAGAAATACGAAGTGAGCTTTCGCGCGAAAACATGATATCTTCACACGTGAAGATATATAGATTACTTCATGGTAGGTGAGTGCGCACGATTTTTATTCACGAGTTGTGAAGGATCGTGTAAACGAACGAGTGAGCGAAGCGAACGAGTGAGTTTACAGCCGATTTCAGTGCAGTGTATAGACCCGGGTTTTTGAAACATGATTCGCCCGTGCATGATTCGCCCGTCGTGATTCGACTGCGAGGCTACCATAGCTCAGCAAATTTCGTAAATGATGAGATATCAAGTGTAAACATAAGATTATTTTCGACGAAATTTAAGGTAAAAACCTCGGTAGCATTTATTTAAGATACATGTAGGTCACGATTTTCAGCTTTTATCGGCAAAAGCAGCGCAGATCGACGCGGTTTAACTAGACTGGCGCATCACGTCTCTTATTCAGCAGGTAAACCTCAATTACATGGTATTTTCACTGAATTCAACACAGGAGGTAAAAATGAATACCAACACGCGTGAGAGGGCAGAAATTGTCCCTTGCAATAATTTATTTTCAAGCCATCATCAATCGCTGATGAGTGAAATATTACATTTCTTGATAGGAAGGCGTTACACATTTTCGACTCGTGTTGAAACTTGAAGAGAAAATTAATTGAACAATTCGGGTACGGGGTAAAATACCTAATTGTGCATACGCTTTGCGGACATTGTAGTGTCATTTGTTGTCGTATTTTGCCGAGATGTAGCTAAAGTTGAAGCACAACTTGAAAATGCGAATGACAAAATGAAACTGACATGTTACTGTCGCGCCGCCGAAGTGATACAAATTGACTCAACTCTGGCAATAACTAATAGTTATGAGGCTCAAAACTCAAAAAGGATACATACATATTGAAGGAAAATATAATTTGCCGTCGAAGAAATCCTTGCAGAACGTATTTCTCTGGTCAAATGTTGCTAATCGCAACCGGCTAACTTTGTCATTTCCGTACTTTTCGCTTTTCTTCTGGCGTAAACGGTGTTCCAAAATTCCAGCAAAGCTGCTAATACGCCATCGTCACCTATCTGTTAATGAAAGAATGCGAGCATTAGCGAGCTTTTGATCACAAAATATCGGCTATGATTATTAAATATATACAGCACAATTACAGAAAATCTTGTAAAATATATCGGTCAATAAGCAGTTTATTTTTTTTGATTGTGTTTTTTTTAAATTTTAAGTAAATACGTTGAGAACTATTTTTCAATCTTTAAATCAGAGTCTGTTCATTTAGATGCGTCCCAGTAGAGGGATCCCAGATGAACAGCAGATTTTCCGCACAATCACAAGGGAAAAAGGATCACGTAGCAGCGATCTTCAACTTGAGCAACTGCTTATCGCCATGGCTTTAAATGACATAAAGGAGATGAAAGAGACTGTTGACGCCGACTGCAAAACATTTAAGAAGGAAATGCAGGAGATAAGTAATCATCAGAGTAACGCTAAAGCAGAATCGGAA
>NC_090873.1:27549418-27559418 GCF_036669935.1 Montipora foliosa
CATCACTAACTGCGAGGATGTTATTTTTTTGTTAATGTAAATATTTTTTTCTTCCAAAAGTGCCGCTGTAAACGTATATAAACACCCGCTAAGAAGCAAGCTTACACAGTGAAAAATGATGGTTACCAAACTTCAAGAGAAAGCTGACTATTTTAAAATCAAGCTTCAGACTTGACCATTATTCAGCAATAAATTTATATATTACAATTAGTGGTTAAGTGGATAAAAACAGTTCCTTCAAAGTGGCTGCTCCGGGTTCAAATCCTGTCCAGGTGCTGCATTTACTTGTTTTTCTTTTTATTTGCTACCACAAGTCCTGGGACAGAGTAATCTAAATGGAGGATTATACTTCATTTGGAGCAAACTGACAATGAAGGATAACCCTTCATTTGAGGAAGAGATCGTGTTGGTCGAAAGGCGGGAAAAGAGGCTGAAGTGAACCGGGTCGAGGGGGAGTTTACAAATTGTACAGGAAATTTCCGGTCATTTCGCTTGGAACGGGAAAAGCGGAATACCTCTAAGGTTTTCCATCTTTTTCGGAAACTTTCTGGTGGAATGAGCTGTACCATTTGAATTTGCCACCGAAATTTTTGGTTTTTGTTGACAAATGGTAAACGACCCTGATTTCTGTAGTTCAGTTTTTAATAATTAACAATTATTCCACGAGCGCGCGTTGATATGAGATGGTAGTCTCATATCCAACAAGCGCAAATGGAATAATTGTTTTATTAAATTCCTTAAACTCCAAAACCTTGGAAGTACGAAATACGTGCGAAAAAAGGGAGAAAATCCTAGCGAAATCGAAAAAACTTGATCAAGATGCGATGTTGTGTAATATCTTGTGGTCAGACAGACGCAGGCTTATCACAAAAACATTTCTTACCTTTTTGCGTACTTTTAAACGTTGGAACTGATCGAAACCTTCGCAATCATTTACCATATAAGGTCAAACTAAGGTGTATGAGCTGATAACCGAGATTGAGTGAACCAATCAGAGCACGAGAAATGCACTAATCGAGGTTGAAAATTTAATAATTAACAACTATTCACCGAAGTAGAGGTGACTAGTGGTGGATATTGACCGAACCGTGAAGCGGCGGGGTAAATATCCACCACTAGCCACCTACACTGAGGTGAATAGTTGTTTTAGTATATACTAAAACGGTGAGATAATACAGCACTAAAAGATTATTTTAACTTATTTATTGCTGCAAAGATTACAATGTCCACCACTAGCAATCGACACTAAGGTGAATAGTTGTTAATTGGTATATACCAAAACAGTGAGATAAAATAGCACAAAAAGATGATTACAACATTTACGCCATCCCACAGCGGCTTCTCGTAACCATGGAGCTGTTACGAGAAGCCGCTGTGGGGATGGGGTAAGTATCGTAATTACTGTACCTCATCGGGTGGAGTTAATTTGACCTCGGACCCAAGCTCCGTGTCTTCACAGGTCATCAGTTGCAGTTAAATTCATCAGCTATCGTGGAAATCGAAGCAGAAAATGCTCATTTCCAGCCAAGTGCGTGGGGTTTTTTCACGATGAAACATTCACGGAGGTTCGCAAATGATGTGGCTTTAGCCTTGCGTGAAAAAATCTTGGCTGGGATGGATTTTCTAGTCGCAAACCGCCTCTGAGCTGACAACGGTCGGAATCGTAGTGTGCAGCCTTGACTTCGTCTTAGAACATTGAAAACACTGAAAACACAGAATTCCCGAAACGGTGTAATAAGCTCCAAAAGGCACAAGAATACACCAGAGGTGAGTCATTTTTGTTCACTTTATTGAATGAAAGTTAAATTGAGCATTTTTTAGGCTTTATAATCGACGGTATTTGATTTCCCATACAAAGTCTTATAACGCGTTTCAATTCTCAACGGCTGTCTGTAGTGACGCGAGCTTGGGCTGCCTATGATTTATTCCTGCAAAAATTTCAACATTTTTGGGTGCAAATTCCGCGCGAATTGCTCGGAGGTGAATAGCAAAGGATATCCGCAGTTTGAGCAGCCAATCAGCGCGCGGGTTCAACGCTATCCACTGTTTTAGTAAGAGATATTTCTTGATGTCAGTTTTATATGTCTTGAATTTTTTGTGCTACATTATCTCACTGTTTTAGTATATAACAGCGTTGGATACGAGATGGTAAATTACCAACAAGGGCGAATGGAATAATTATTTTATTAAATTCTCAACCTTCGGTTTTGCTAAATTTTATTTACGTTTAAGATACGACCGGAAAGTGATGAGATTTCCGGGCGCCAAAAACCTTATGCTGAGCGACATTTGCCGCATTCATTTCCATATAAGGTCAAACGCAGATATCATTAATTAACAATTATTCGCCGAAGGCGAAGTGATTATCGCTGAATATTCACCGATAATCACTGAGCTTGAGGCGAATAATTGTTTTAGTATAAATACAAAGGTGATTATTTCAAAAAAGAGAAAAAAAAAACCTTTCAACGGGAAATCATCTTCAACTTACAGTGGCAAAACGACTACTGGCAGCCATTTTGTTCGTCGAGGTGATTATCGGCTGATAATTAACAATTAGACCCGTAGCCCGCAAAGGCTACGGGTAAATAGCCGATGAGGAGAAGCCGAATGGGCGATTGACCCGTGGCCCTTGAGGGCGAAGGGTCTAATTGTTTTAGTATCACCCAACTAGTCGGACAGAAAAGGCAATAATATAGTTAGCAAATGCAAGTTCAAGAAACATTTATTTGGAAATAAAACGAAAGAAAACGTCACGCTTTTCGAGGACTATTACTAATAGTCATCTAGTAGCGTAGCCAATCAAAATGCAGGATTGGCATTAGTCCACTAGTTGGGTGATACTAATCCGAGATAGCGAGCCAATGAGAGCGCGCGATCTTGTATAATCACCTGTGTATAACAAAGGAGACTTTTGTCTGATTGGCTGTTGAAAAATGTAGTATCCAGTGTTCCAACCGCGCGCTGTGATATAAACAAAGATGGCTTTCAAAGCGGTGATTTCAACCTGTGCTTCTTCGATCGTTCTATATAGCTTCTGCCAGTTGAAGGTGGTCATTTATAGTTTACGTGACAGGGAAAGATTCTGCAAGGGGCATTTTAGTCGGCGGGAATTTTTCTTTCGTTACGCTTTTTGTAAGCAGCCCTTTTAGTCTGCTCAGGGAAGCAACGCCTCTGAAGTTGCTTCGAGTCAGCTTTTATACTTTTTAGCTTTATTTCTCCATTTAAGTGAACAACAAATGCTCAAAGTGCGAAAAGACCCGAGCAAAGGCCATATTCCTTTGTTGGGAAGGGAGTACTATCTAACGTGATTGCGAAATATATCCCTCGAGCTCGCAGGCTTCGATTTATCCAACTTGAATGCAGCGCTGGAAGGAAGTATGTCACTTCATTCACTTTCTTTCATTGATCGTTTAGAGTTATGAGATGTCCTCAGTCCTTTGAAAGAACATCTTATCTCAACAGATACGTCGACAGAAATTTAATACCAGCCGCTATTTTGTGTATGTGTCTGAGGCCAACCTGGTTCACTGTTGCTCATGTGCAAACACTCTCAAGATATACTACCTTAAAAATTTCAAGAAATTTCATTTAACGGAACCAAAACATTATTCTTAGATACATCAACTGATCATGAAGGCATGCTTGATAATATATGCTAAAATGAGTCAATAATGAAGTTCCAGTTTATTACTTTATTGGATAATTCTGTCCTTGATCTATGGTAACTCCATGAAGTCTAGCCATAGTAATTATTCATTGTTTTCATCATTTATGCTACCAGCGACTTATTCAAAAGTGATTTTGATGTTCTTAGGAAATCTATACAATAGTGACGAATGATGTGGTCACTGCCATCAGACTTGTAGGTTGTACTGAAATGAAATTTTCTGAATGAGTTCTCTTTGGGGAGGTAAAAATTTCACTTGACCATTTGTAGATGTAAAATTACACCCACATTAAATGTACAATTAAAATTGGGATGTCTGGAAATACATAAAGCAGGTCTTGTGTTCTGTGCAATGTTTAAAATTAAAAGGGCAATTAAAGGCAAAGCGGACTTTGTGATAGAACTCTGACACAATATTAACTACTAAATTAATTTTGATGTGGGCAGTTCATGCTCATTCATATTCATTGCTCACTTTTGTGGTAAGTTACTATCTCACTGCAGAGAATAAAGTAAATTTATCTAAATCAGGATGAAAATGAACAAAATGTGCAGCCATTAATCTTAAATGTTTTTAGTCTATTAATTAACCCATTGACCCCTGGGGGTTCCCTATTGATGAGTAAAATACTAAGTATGGCCGGTTTTGGCCAGTTTAGGGGTGAAAGGGATTAATAATTATTAAATATAGTACATCAATAATATTACCGTATCAGTAATTGAGCCAGTATTTAATAACTAATATGTCCCAATAAAATTTAATATCGATTCCAACAGTGTTAAGTAATTAATATACATTGATTTAGGATGATGGAACATCACACACCATTTTGTGTTCATTAATTTTATTTTTTACTTCATTCTTGGTGTATGGCAACTTATAGTAACTGCAAAAAACTTGCAGAAGAAATTGAAGAGAAGGTATACCTGAATATTATGGCTGTTTTGTGTGTCAAAAAATTTAATTGACCTGGTTTTTGTTTATTTTTGCTGCCATTCCTTGCACACAGTCACATGTCTCATAAAACTTGAATGTGCAGACAAAGGTAAAATAATTCACTGTACAAAGTTTAAAGAATTGTTATATTTGTATTATTTATTAAATGGGATTCCAAAAGTAGAAAGGTGCAAATAGTGACACACACACCCATGCAAGGCAGCCACACAAGGGAGTGAAAATTTTAAAATATACATTATTTACAAATATAATGTATAATTACTTATCATGTAAATCATCATGAACAAAATTATTATACTTTACAATAATTACTTGTCATGTAAATGTTACTATACAGTTTGTAAATATCCTTAAAATTTCAATTACTACAGTTTCCCTCAAATTTAAAGTAAGAAATTTATCAAATCGAAAAGTGCAGTGCAAAGTTGTGGTAAGCAGGCATTTGTATTTGTAAATATTACTACACTAACGAAACATTTTTTATGTAATTAAGTATAATTTTTAATAGCTGGGACTAATATTTATTGCAATACAAGCAAGAGTCTTACTTGCAGTACATTGCATTTAAGAATGCATTGCATGTGAATAATATGACCCAGAGTTGAATCAACGCACCACAAAGTGCCAAGTTTCGATGGAAATTAGGTTTACTTTCACAGGGCATTTTCGTGCGCCCTGCCACTTTTGAAGGAAAACTTTCAAAGCAGTTCGATTCTTCACAAATATGTGCTTTCCATACTAATGACGATCGCTGGACGAAGACATATTTGCTGAGATTTGACCGAAAGTAACGTGAACACTGACGCTATTGTCTGATTTGGGGTAAGAAAATTTCAGTTGCGCGTCAAATATACACGGTTGTAGTTCACATTTCAAGAGGAGAAAAGACAAAAAAATGTCCAGAAGGTATGAAAATCACACATTAACAATACAGAGACTTTTGATGTCTTAGTCCAGAGAAAATAACACTTGATGGTGGAAAAAACAAGCACTGTTTTGTCGACAAAGAAAAGCCCTTTGGTAAACGAAGAAGTCGAAACGTCGGGGTTCAGTATTCGCTGCGCCACTTTTACCGGGAATATCTCTAGTCAAACCTTATCTTTGGCTCACAAAATATCACCTGTTGACGGCTTTTCGTGGACCAACGTCGGAGACAAAAGTCCTGTACTCTTAATAACAGAGTTCGGTTTAAACAGAAAAAGCTATAAACCGATTGACATTTTGCAAAATGACTCTTTCGTCCGGATAGAATGTATTCGCTTCAAAGGGAGAACAAACGAAATTCTTCTGTCATGTTTTTCCGTTACTTACCTTAACTCCATTCATGGATAAATTTTAAGCTGTGACATCCTTTGAACGGATTACCAGCTCATTTACCACTGACGCGCCATAAGCAAATCCCGTCAACCTGGCAAATTTGTTTTGCATTCACTTCAAGCGCGGGTATCCACGTGAAAAAACCACAGCGGAAAATTTTAATGCCGGTTCCAGTTACTTTAATACGTAACATTATTCAATATTGTGATTTGCACATTCAATCATGACCATATCCGTTGCAAATAAGGCAAAATTTTTCCAACTTCGCGCAATTCTTTGACAAGTCTGAGCACACCGCATCATTCTAAAACAGCCGATCTAAGCTTGTTTCGTTTCATCCGAGATAAAGGACTTTCCCAAGTAGAAGGAATTGCCGAGGTCTTTCTAGCTTTTGTCCATCTTCTTTCGGTATTTGTACCACAAGTGCATAGATAGCATTGAAAGTGAATGCAATAAAAACTACAACTAGCGACAGCGTCGACATCTTTTCTTCCCGCGTTCTAAGACTGTCTCGAAGGTTTTCAACCAATCACAATGCAAATAAAATTGAATTTACCATTGATGATGCGCATGCGTGACATTAGTCCCCTTTGTTCCTGTGTATTTATACTAATGGCTGATAACCGAGATCCAGTGAACCAATGAAAAAGCTAGCCACCTCCACTTCGGTGAATAGTTGTTAATTATTGAAAACCAAACTACGGATATCAGATTTCCAGCATTTTCATTGGCTAGCCGGACACAGGCTATCAGTTCTTATACTTGCTGTACCTAATATGTTCAAGGAATGCGTCAGCAATAAAGTGAAACAGTGGCGACCGGCGAAAATCGCTTCACACCGGAGTTAAATGAAAAAGAAGTCCTTGAACTGTTACAAAACGCAACACCAGAGAGCACAAAGAAAGCCACAAAGTATGGCATGAAAGTATTTCAAGGAAGCAACTTGAAAACTATATTTTGACAATTTAAGAATCTGTGGTAGTTCAATAACGCAAAGCAAAACTATGAGTTCTAGCTTAGGTAATTTATAGTTACAAATTATCTGTACATTGCAACATCCGGTTTCTTCTTACAAAATAAAGTCAGGAAGATTTGTCTAACATCTTGGGGCGTTTTTAATGAAGCAATTATTCCACTCGTGTTTGTTGGATTTGAGATCATTATAGCCAACTCGGCGCTACGCGCCTCGTTGGCTATCCATCCTCTTCTGTCCAACGCGCCCTCTTGGAATCATTAGGGTGCTTACGAAACGAGGACGACGACGGCTACGAGGAGTTCATTTAAAAATACATCTTCGCGTCATTCATATCACTACGAAGCTATTTCATGTAGTTTCGCGTTAAAAATGTGTAGTAACTGTCGAGGAATTAAACTGGCATGAGTGGGTTGGAAGCGTAGAGAGAGAACTGAAAATTCATCGTCATGTTCTAACGTCCTCCAAAGAACCTTGAATTTTGTCATTTCACGTCGTCATTTAGGAGATGACGAAGAAGAAATGTACCCAAATTGTAAAACGCACGTGCAGAGCGTGCAGAGCCATTGTTTTTGCTCACTAAACCTATTGTTTTGTAGCGTCGTCGTTGCCGTCGGCGTCGTCGTTTCGTAAGCTCCCTATTAGGGAGCTTTAGCAACGACGACGGGAATGGCAATAAGAACGTCATCTCAAAACATAAATTCGTGTTATTGCAATCACTTCGCGAGTATTCCAAGCTTTTTAATAAGACAAAGGTGTGGCAGTCCATCAGGAATGAAGCCGTTATGAGTGGCGCTTAATTTACGGGAGAAAATGAAAAGTTATCCTCAAGAGCTGAGGTTCTCGCTAAAAGCTCAAATTTGGTCATTTCACGTTGTTGTTTTGCTGACGACGGCAAAGAAATGGACAAAAATGAAAAATGCACGTGCAGGGCGTGCAAAGCTATTGTTTTTGCCCTCTAAATATGTAAATTTGTGACGTTCTCGTCGCCGTCGCCGTTGTCTTTGCTAAAGCTTTTAGCAAAGACAACGACAACGTAAGCATATAACAATGAAAAAGTCATTTTCAGTTTTGACTTTAAAACCGTTCGTACCCATCCATTTACAGGATAGTTCGCCTGTATTATACAATGTGAACAAGACGGATTAATCGAGAAATACTTGCGATAGAGCTAAGTTATATTTTGGACTAAAGTTTTCGTTGCTGTAGCTGTCGTCTTTGCTTAAACTCCCTTTTAACTCCCTATTAGGGAGCTTTAGCAACGACGACTGGAACAGCAACGAGAACGTTATCTCAAAGAATAAATTCCCGTTATTATAATCACTTCAAGAGTACTTCAAGCATTTTAACATGACAATGGTGTGGCAGTCCCTCGAGAATAAAACCGATATGAGTCACGCCTCAATTAGGGGGGAAAATGAAAATTTGGGCGTTTTCCATTTCCAAAAAATTTCCGGAAATTTCGGTGGAAATTTCCATCCCGGTGAAAAACGTGTTCCATTTAACTCAGGTCCGTTCGCCACCCAGTGATTGCGATTTTACGCGCCAAAATTTAAAAGTGTGGCCGTGAATGCCTGGAAGTGGTAAGACCTTTCAAAAGTTGTAAATGGAACACACATTTCCATCGGAAAGTTTCCAACAGGAAAACAGGACTACCTTTTCAGAAGTTCCGTTTATTCCGGAAATTTTCTAGTGGAACGAACCAAAAACGTGTGTTCCATTTACATCCCAACCGGAATTTCCGGAATTTCTTGGTAAATGGAAAACGCCCTTTATTTCCAAGTGCTGACGTCCTCCATAAAACCTCAAATTTGGTTATTTCACGTTGTTGTTTTTCTGATGACGGCAAAGAAATGAACAAATATGAAAACCGCACGGCAGGGCGTGCAAAGCAATTGTTTTCGCCCACTGACTATACAAATTTGTGACGTTCTCGTTGCCGTCGCCGTTGTGGTTGCTAAAGTTCCCTATTGTTAGGTTTCACTCAAATGATCAACACCCATGTTTTTCAACGAAAGCAAAAGAAGACGTTAGCTTAATAATCGCTCTAAATTCGCGGAGGATTGGATCGGGACACCAACATGGCCGCCATTTCATTGTTTGGGAACACCAACATGGCGGCCGTGACGTCATGTGAAATCCAAGAATATACACAGCACAAGTACATAAAATCTCGTAAAACATACCA
Organism: Montipora foliosa; assembly: GCF_036669935.1. Taxonomy (NCBI): domain Eukaryota; kingdom Metazoa; phylum Cnidaria; class Anthozoa; order Scleractinia; family Acroporidae; genus Montipora; species Montipora foliosa. The sequence continues at coordinate 27,558,525 of NC_090873.1, forward strand.
GTCAATAAGCAGTTTATTTGTTTTTTAATTTTGATTTATTTTAATTATGAGTAAATACGTTGAGAAGTGTTTTTCAATCTTCAAACCAGTCTGTTTATTTAGATGCGTCCCAGTAGAGAGATCCCACGTGAACAGCAGATTTTCCGCACAATCACAACGGAAAAATGATCACGTAGCAGCGATCTTCAACTTGAGCAACTGCTTATCGCCATGGCTTTAAATGATATAAAAGAGATGAAAGAGACTGTTGACGCCAACTGCAAAACATTTAAGAAGGAAGTGCAGGAGATATGTAATCATCTGAGTAACGCTAAAGCAGAATCGGAATCGTTGGAAAGTGAACTAGCTTCTTCTTTCAAGCGATTAAAGAAGATGTTTTTTGAGGACAGACCAAAGAAATGGCTCAGAAAGAAACGGGTCCCGGTGTTTAACATCCATGTAGCTGGCACTGCGCACCGGTTAGATCGCGAAGCTATAAGTATGTGGGAGTCCCAAGAAGAAGAAAGTAAAAGAGAAGTTCCAATCATTGTCGATCTTTTGAGGATATGATTAGACAGGAACTGGAGGATCTTGGAAAGAAGAAAAAGGAAAAAACAGATGACATGTTAAACGAGCTAGCTCAACTTAAGAGTGACGCACAACTTCAACATTTTTCTTTAAAGTCAAAGAAAGAAGGCCTCGATAGAAAATTTATTGAGTTAGAAGAGCTGATTCAGGGATGCTGCACAATTAAGAAGATCCCACTTTCGATACTTGAGGGCTCCAAGGACTGATTGATTGATCGGAGGCAATCTGTGTCAGGTCAAGTGATTTATTCTGTTCGGGGTGGATTGAACGAAGTTTATAAGTCTATATTTAGAGGATAGGAAATGCCAATTCCCGCCTTGTTCTTCA
>NC_090873.1:27564418-27566918 GCF_036669935.1 Montipora foliosa
TTCTACTTTCACCATGAAGATATTTGCGAAAGCAGCAGCGACCTTTGTTCCCATCGCTGTCCCGTGTGTTTGGAGGTAATTTTTTCCATTAAAATGGAATGAGTTTTCTTTTAAAATGAGTCTGAGCGCTCGTTCAAGTGACTGTGTTGGAATCGGGGGTTTATCTTTGTAGTGAGTAAGTTATGCTTTGCATATAGTTTTGATCCCCTCTTCCTGTGGAATATTGGTATATAGACTTGTTCACGTCCATTGAAACAATGATCCCGTGCTTTGGGACTTCTGTGCTTTCTATGAAATTAATGAAGTCTGTAGAGTCTTTAAGATAAGAAGCCTGTCTTTGTGCTATCGGTTGCAACAGCTTATCAAGAAATGCTGAGATTCTTTCTGTTGGTCCGTCACAACCTGATATTATTGGCCTACCTACTGGTGTAGGCTTGTGAATTTTAGTTAGGGTGTAGAATATGGGAATTCTAGGCGGGCTCGGTGTTTGTAACAGCCATTTTTTTTGTCATGTCATCAATGTTTTTATTTTCATGTAGTTCTTGTATTAGTTGTTTCACTTTATATTGAGTTTCCTTAACCATCGGTTCATCTAAAGGTCTGTAGTGTTTCGAGTTGTCAAGTAGCGTTTGACCTTCGTTTATTTTGTTTTCTGTGTCCATAATAACGACACAGGAACCTTTGTCTGCTTTTTTCACATTGAGATCTTTGTTTCTTTTTAAAGATTGTAGTGCTTCTCGTTCTTTTGATGACAGATTGTTTTTTGGCTGTGACAGTTTAATTTCTGTTAGTTGTAATTTAACCTCTTCAAGATAACTTTCTAGTGCAACTGAGGGTTGAACTTGTGGTATCAAGTTTGATTTTACGTGATAAGGATGTGGTTTGCTATTTTGCCCATGAAAGATATATTTGAGGCGCATTCTTCTCGCAAATTGCTCAAAATCCTGAAGAAGTTGACGCCTGATAAGTTGTTCTTTTGTTAATGGTGTGGGTATAAATTTTAACCCTTTAGAGAGTAAATTTATTTCATGAGCTGTGTTCTTTTATAAGCTTGTGCTTTTGAGGTTTTGCGTTCTTTACGCTTTTTGCTGCCCGATTTCGACAGTTTGTTGTTTTCCTGTGCACCCTTGTTATGTAAGTTGGACTCAGTAAGTAGACAGGCATACTTTTCACCACTTTTATTTGACATTGTGCTCATGAAGATTTTAAACTATTTTTCAGCTATCTCTTTTACATTTTGCTCATGAGTGTTCTTATTGTCCTTTGATTTCTTGTTTACAGTTCCTTTCGGTCTCTTTTGCCGCTTGAGTGGTTTTTTGCGTTCATCTATTCTCCTTTCATGGTACCTGATTAGGGCGTTCACCACCTCTTGTTCTGTTGTTTTTCTCATGATCCTTTTAATGTCTGTTTTAAAGGCTTCATCTGCCCTTACGCGTGCTCGTGCTTTGTATTGTAATGTCTTTGGGCATGTTCCTGTTTGGGAATGCTTATGCAGGGCTTTTAAAGCCTCCTCTGATTGTTCTATTATTCTTTCTTCCGACAGTGTTTCACTGTAGCGGCGTTTTCGGTTCTGATTTCTTTTCTGGTCCTGTGGTTGATATTTTTTGTCAGAGGTGGTTCCGCGTCTGTTCTCCTTCTTGTCTTTCTTCTTTTTAGCGTCTTTTGGAGATCTTTGGCTTGCTTCGGGGTCAGGTTCAGAAAGGTTGCTTTCTTCTTCGTCGTTTGTTTCGTCGACAACATTGACATCTATTTCGCCAATGTCTAGAAGGTCATCGTTGGAGGTCGTTGGTACGGCAAGGAGGCCTTCTTCTGTTAGCATTTTTTCTGACATTTTCGTTCGGCGTTCTATCAGGATGGTCAGCCAAGACCGCGGTTTCGATCCTATCTTATGGATCTCTTCAGTTGCCGATTCCGGGGAACGATAGAGAAGTCACGAAACTTAATAACTCAAACTCTCTCTGAAATACACTTTGAAAACAAGAAAGAAGCACTCCGACAAAAACCATCAAGAGAAAAAACCATTTTGCCCTTTGTCACATAGTATCAACCATCAGTTCCCACACTCGTTGTTTTGTATCAGAAATCTCGCTCGTTCGCTTCGCTCACTTGTTCGATTTCTGATACGCCACAACTCGTGTGTAAACACCGTACGCGCGCACTTTCCATGAAGTATTGTATATATACCAGGGTATTCATGGCATTCTCCCATGGGGAATGTGATGTGAGAAATCTAATGATCGGCACTTAATTCCCTGGCCAAATTTCGTTTTGATATGATTACCCTGACCATAACTAAGAACAGAATATGTTTATTTGTGTGAAAAATAGAAGAAACTATTTCGAGCCTCCATAAAATCATTATATTCTTGTTTACTTCATTATATTCAGTGCCTGCTTCATTGTATCCAGTGCTTACTTTGTGATACACGGTGCTTAAATTAGTATATTCGGTGGTCATTTTATTATACTGGTTCGTTTATTAAAACGGTGTGCACTTCAT
>NC_090873.1:27571918-27574418 GCF_036669935.1 Montipora foliosa
TCAATTAATCGTACAAACCTTGGCCAACACTCTTAGTCCTTGGTGACCCATGCCTATGTAAGGGTACATTTCTTTCCCACCCGGAGTGTAGTCTATCCATATCTCATCTTCCGTGATTCGTCGTCCATTCAGTGTGAACACCACAGGCACTTTACCGTCCGTTTCTTCTCGAACCTGATGGTACAGCCGATCCGGTCGCTACGATAAGCCGTGGCATCTATATCCAACCGCAAACCAAGCAAAAGCAAAGCAAAGATCAGTAAAAACACACTTGGGACAGCGCAAACGGCTTCTTTCACTTAATTCGCCTGCGTTGGGTTCAAGCAAGTTTCAAATATTTTTTTCTTACTATATATAGTGTTGCTTTGTCTGTATGTCCAGAATTGACCCTAATTAGATGTAGGCTGATTTTAGTAAGCGTCACGAAGTGTCCCGTTGCTCTTCTCGCCAACTTATGCTGTACCTTGAAGAGTTGACCGTTTGCATAGAGCTTAAAATTATTTCCATGACATCTTCGTTGCGCTGTTTAAGTCAACGTTAAAGAGATTCAAACGTTATTTGACCGAATAAAAATTGTTTGGCTCCATCCGCTAACAATCGCACTGTTCTAGCGTAGTTCTTTTGTTTCGAACTCTAAGGTGGCCTCGATTGAAGTATGTTAACCGTGCAAAATAAAACAGTTAAGAGACTTATCAGTTAGAAAAGTAGCTTGGTATCCTTTCTAACTTTCCTTATCATGATATTATTGTATAGGTGTGCTTGACCGTCTTACTCGATTGAAAGTGTCAATGCAGGGTTGGAATCCCATGACTCGACGTGCTAGTGTGATAAGTTGTAAGGAAAACTCGAGAAATATGAACTTCGACTTCTTTTCCCTGGTCTGGGTTTTCAGCGTGGAATATTTTTCCATCGATCGTCAACATGATATCCAACAGTTCCTTTTGACCATCCTGGCATGGAATGACTGGCTCCATAGTCCTCCCAGACTGCGCCAATGGCTAGAAACCTTCTATCCCCTGTTTCTTGAATGAGTACCTACAATGTATATGAACAAATTAAGAGGCTCGGCTAGGGTAAATTCCGACAAGTGACATGGCCTAAAAAGTAGCCACAGCACTTAAAGTGAAATCGCGACAAACGACATCCAGTTTCTCGAAATCTCCGACAGCAATGTGAAACATTGACAACGCCCCCCCCCCCCTCCCCCCCCCCCCTCCGGCGGGGCCTTAATTACACTTCTTGGCCGCCTGTCCTTAACGTAATTATAAGAATGCAGGCGTTGCTTATGCACGTTATTCCCCGCTTATCTGGCCTCTCCACCTCAGACTGTTTTATCTTAGGTGTTGTGCAGTGATAGAACTGGATATCAGCACTTTCCTTTGTCGAATAATCCAAAAAACTCTAGTGTTGGTTTGTATCCCATTTCGTTATCTGGATAACTTTCATCCATTGCTCTAAATAACAAGTATATCTGTGTAATTTTTAACGAGTTTTCGTTTTCACCGGTTTAACGGTGTAGTTGAGTAGATAATTTTTAAATTAGTAGAAAAGGTGAAAACTTTAAGTTAAATACTGTGTGATTACCTCAAAATGAGGAAACTCAAGTGAAAATGGGATTAAGTATCTGGCGCCATAATATTTCCACGGTTTTTCAGGTTTGCAGAGATCGCACAGCTTGGCTCCCTCGCATGTTAAAAGGCATTCTTCCACGCTTATTCCTCTACTGACCCAAGCCTGTATTCAGTCAAAATACAAAAGTACCTATCAACAGGAGACTTTGTATGGCTTGAAGTGTCAAGAAAGGCTTTGAAGAAAGCATAAGTTATCTTGACCGCCGAGGCATTGTTAAGTTAATATGTCTGATTTACAAGTCTCGAGAAACATCATATCATGTAGGCACACGAATCGTACATGTAAACTGGACCTCTGAAGAAAGCCTTCGAAAACGAGGTACCTCCCTCTTCTTTTTTGCTAACGTCCTGTAAGCAGTTAATTGGTCCGCTATAAGGTACAAAGTGAGCATTATGAAAGTAAGAACAATGTTGATCAAACGTGAAAGGCAAGGTGACTGTGCGTAGGTCCCCTTCAATACTGTTCTCTGAGCTTAAAAATGCTATGAGTGTTGCTTCTATGCCTGGATAGGATTGTAATTCATCGAATGAGATGCGTGGTGTAGTTTGAATAGCACGGCTTTGGTGTAGTGTTGTCATCCTCGGATATTCCAAACTATGGCTAAACCAGAGAGAGAAGGATGGTTAAATACTTAGTTCAACAGCTTCCAAAAAGAAAGAGCTGTAATATAACAGGCTGTGAGCTCCACTACCTGAGGACCTGTGGGAAGGATGTTTTTTTCTGAACTGTGAGATGCTGTAAAAGTTCTTTGCGCAATCTGGTTGGCCATTTGTCGATTCCGCTCGGTTTCAAGAAGAACACGATCCAGTTTCCTTTCTTCTATAAAAGAAAGACATTTTGTGTAAAGAGAATACAATCACTCATAGAT
>NC_090873.1:27584418-27611918 GCF_036669935.1 Montipora foliosa
AAATATTCAGTCGTATGCACAAACTCATACATGGCAAGCAAATGATAAGGTATATAACTTATGTAAGCTTATGTCCGACGGCTTCTCCACCTCACCTTTCAGCATCTACCAAGGGAAGTTTGATCCAAGGAAATGGAAAGAGCATGGTGACACTTTTTTTTAGTAAGACAGACATCTGCATTTTTTATGGCAGAAAAAAGGGCTGTAGGGCAAGCTTTGACATATTATATTTCGCATACATATTGAGTAAATTCTACAAATAAACGACTTTACTGGGAAGAGGTCTACTCACAGTTCGTTTCCCTTGTCGTCGGATATGAAAGACTTCTCAGCCACGTAAACTTAAGTCATTGCAATAGAAAAGGCCAAAATAGTTGCTATAAACTGCCAAAATATGGTAGCGATGTCACTCAAGATATGGAAGAAAGCGGTCTGGATGGGTCCAGTTTGCTTTGTTGTCTCCATCACGTGACCAAATGCCCTAAGCGTTAACTAAGGCCGTAAAAATAGCCACCTATGACGAGGGATCGGTTGTTGGTCACGGAACCTGACAAAGCCAACGTGACCATTCTTAGAACAAAACTAGTGAAGTAAATGATGAGCGTGATGAGGTCCAAGATGTTCCACCAATCACTACAAACAAAGGGTAAACATAGGTAAAATTTAATCAACCAACAAACAAACAAACGAAGACAAAGCACTTTTTCTCAAAGACAATGTCTAAGGGCAAGTATATTTTGAGCTGAGCACTTCTGAATCAGAATTATATGTGTGTGTGATGGTTTAGCTTGCCGATTATAATTAGAGTCATTCTAGTAATTAAAGAACTGTCTAAGTTGTCTGTGTATAAATGAATTATTTCAAACTTACAGGGGCAGTGTCACGCTATTTTAGTCAAACTTCAAAACACTAAAAGACGACCTTGCATCAATGAAAACCAAAAAAATAATGCAGAAGTTTTGTTGCCAACGACCATTGGATTGCACTGAATCTATTCTTTGTTGGTACAGCCAAGGGTGGAGAGGATGGAAATGGAGTGAAACTTGAAGAAAGTAGTCTGTTTTCTTAGTTAATTTTGGAGACAATGCCTTCAGAAAGTCGCCAAATATTAAAAAAACCAATAGCTTTGTTCTGTAAATATATTTCATATCTTGTCAGTAGTTTGTCAGGAATGTTGAACGTGTGATCTAAAGAACTAATTTAGATTTTGACCCATTCTTGACCTAAAAACAGGCAATTAAGCATGACAGTGCTCCTTTAAAAAGCATTACAACTTTTTAAACAAACACCTTTGCAGTGAGAAGAAAAACGGGAGTTTAGAACGATCTCCATAAAGGTGGCGCTTGAATTCACGGGTTCGAACAGGATGATCTAGGGCGGGTGACGGTATCGCAATTGCGTTCCTAGATGCAGTGCTCACCATGCACCACAAGTGCAATGGAAATTGGTTGCTTGCTTTTAAACAAGCAACTTTGCATTGAGAAGTGAAATGGGAGTTGATATCGCCGGAAAATTCTAATCCAGGTTCAAACTCGGTGACTTAAGGCGAATACCATCATTACTACCGCATTGCAGGATTGCCTTCCTGGATGAGGTACCGGTCCATCCATCATAAGTTCAACAGAAATTGGTTACCAGCCCCCTCAGACAAAATTTTACTTACTTTATGTACTTGGAGAATCTCAGAGTAAAACCTTGTGGTTTAGTTTCTTGCTCTTCCGTTTCCTCGTCTTCTTCAAGGTATTTACAACCCCGGTTACATCTCATACGTCTGCAATGTCGTCTTTTGTTCTTTACTGTCTCCTCAACTTTCTTATTTGTGAATTGTTCGCGTTCGAATAATACACGACCCGTGAAGAATACTAGAATCGCCCACTCTATCCAAGTGAAAGGAATGTTTGAATTCTCCAGGCAGATGGTAAAGTGGAGTCCAAACAAAACCAGGTAGCTTATTAGTGCGTCACGGATAAAGACAAAGTATGGAGTCGTAAAATAATCACGATAACTTTCTAAAAAACAAAAACACAGAAATGTTTGCTTGAACAAAATGTTGGAAATAATCAGTTACATTTATTAATTAAGAAATAGAAAACGAGCACCGTGTTTCTATCGAGTTCTAGAAACACCAGTGAAAGTTTGGGAGAACGAGAAATGCTGTGGGAAGGCGGCGTAAGGCGAGTGTTTCCACAGCTTTTTCGAGTTCTCCCAAACTGTGGGTCATCAGTCATTATTAAATGTAACCGAGAGAGCGTATTTGACTTTGGCAAACTTCGGGAATATCAAAGATATCCTTTCTTAGCTAGCAGGCGTAATATATTCAGAAGTCGCTTTGAAGTACAAACGTCTATGATAGAACGATCTCGTACGAGACGATTATCAGCCCGTTTATAGGGCGGTCAGTAGGTTTAAGAATTCATCATTCAACTGGGCTTTCGAGCCACGCCCCTTCTAACTGGCTAAACAGACGACGTTTCAGCTGGAGGCTTGACAAAGATTGAACTTTCATCTCAACCCACCATCAACGCAATAGCAGTCCTGCGAGCGACCTCAATCGGTAATATTGCAGGAAAACAGCTTTCTAAAAATACGCTTCCACACCAAAGTGGCCACGGCTTCGATCGTTGATAATAAAGTGAGCCTTACCGGGGTGGCAGATCGTAGTTTTGTCAACTGCAAATTTCTTTATTCCCCCGGGTCCCGACATGACTGTATTGACTCAAGCTTTCAAGGAATCATGCAAAGAAACTTTGTTCTCGTAGGATATTGTGCTTCGAATATTTTGTGGCTGGACTTACTGAAGCCAGTAAAATTTAATTATTAGCATCTGAGAGAAAACAGTCGTGTCGGGAGACCCAGGGGTATAAAAAATTTGACAAATGCTGGAAAAAATTTCATTTGCATAATTAATGTTAATTCCTTGAAGGCTTGATAAATACAGTTCGTACAAGTCCTATTAACTAGTAAAAGCGGCACGAATGCGCAAACGTTTGTTGACTAAGGCTTTCATTCTCGCATCTTTCAACGCTTTCCGGCTTCGGGAATGTGTTTTTGAAGTTTGTCAACACGAAGGAGGCGTGACTGTGAACAAACTTTTGCGCATTCACGCCGTTTTTATTAGTTAATAGGGACCTTAAGCACCGATGACGGCAACGGCGACGGCGACGGGAGAGGCTACTGGGAAAACCCAAACTACCAAAGGCGCATGTCTGGCGCGAAAATGCCCTCACGTAGCCGTCATGTCGCAACGTGAAGAGAGGGAATTTGCCGTTGTGTGAAAACGTGAGTAGTAAAGAACTCATTTTCTCGGCCTGTTTTTGAATATGTTGGTGTTTTGAAAATCTACTGACCTCCATGAAGTTGAAGGATAGTTAAGAGGTGTTCTTGTTTTGAGTGATTGTTGCTTAACCACGATTTTGGTTTCTCGAAAGTGAATGAGACTGAAGCGATGGAGATTGTGTTGCTTTGTTTGAAGTTCGCGATCCTTTACCTGGTCTCCAGCGTTTGCTTCTAAATGTTAAGGATACCTGATTATACCACAAGGTCACAGTTAAAGTTGTGTAAGGTAGAGGAGTTCATAAGAATAATCTGAGAGGACAACACTTATTGTTCGGTCAAAACGCTCGTACAAATCGTACGGTAAATCAAGATTTGGGGATGTGTTGATGTCATATAACAGAAGAAATTCTTCGTCATCTACAATCCCTTCGTAATGGCTTATGAGAAGGTGATTTCTAGCCATTTTTAAAGAAGGCATGATGAGAAAAATACAGTTATTCAGTCTGCAAACAATTTGCCGTCACCTCTGAAGATTTGGCAAGTGCTTAATGTTCAGAATTCGCGCCACAACGGCGTTTTCTCCCCAGTCTTTCCGCTCGGTACCCACGTCGCCGTTGCCGTCGCCGTCATCGGTGCTTAAAGTCCCTAATAAGGCTTGCACGTAGTAGGCTCATCGCAATCGTAACTGTAGTTATCAAGCCTTCAAGGAATCAACATTACTTGTGCAAATAACATTTGTTCCCGTATTTTGTCAACCGCAAATCTTTTTATTCCCCTGGGTCTCCAGACACGACTGTTTTCTCTCAGATGCTAATAATTACATTTCACTGGCTTCAGTTTGTTCCGCCACAAAATATTCGAAGCATGATATCCTACGAGAACAAAGTTTATTTGCACGTTAATAGACCTATTTAGCTTGTACGTTTTGTTTTCCCATTTCAAACCACGTGATGTTCCCAAGGGAATTTTCCTTTTGTTTTTTCATAAGTTATGCATACATACGCTCGTGCATAAGACGACATTTGAAAGAAACTGTCCCCTAGAGTAACATCACGTGGTCTGAAATGGAAAAAACAAAACGTACAAGCTAAAGAGGTCCATTCCTTGAAAGCTTGAGTGGATACAGTCATGTCGGGACCCAGGGGAATAAAGAAATTTGCGTTTGACAAAACTACGGTCTGCCACTCCGGTAAGGCTCAGTTTGTTATCAACGGTCGAAGCTGTGTCTACTTTGCTGTGAAAGCGTATCTTTAGAAAGCCGTTTTCCTGCATTATTACCCCTTGAGGTGGCTCGCACGACTGCTATTGCGTTGATGGTGGATTGAGATGAAAGTTCAGTGTTTCCCAATTGATTGTAATGTGGAATTGTGACCATGGGAACATTTTATCCAGAAAAATTTGACTCAAATTGGTGGTACCTGAGAATTTAGTCTCCAGCTTTAGGATTTTATTAAACCGTTGACAACCACGAAATTGAGAAATGACTCAAATCGCGTCGGATCTGGAAGATAACCACACAGGAAGGAAGGTACATACGATATTATTACCTCCTTAAGAGTTTTATCGGGATTCCCATACAAATCGTTATGTTTTGTCGGCCATGCTCACACTGAGCTTGGGGCGCCTGTGGTGTAACACCAATTGGTGAAACTGGTCTCGCTCGGTCTTGTTACGCTACGCTGCGTAAGCCAATCAGAAACCGGTTAAGGCCAAGTAAACAACATTTCGAGACCAGTTTCAATCATCAGATTTGTCCACATCAAAGCCAGAACAATTACTGGGTTTATCATTGACCACAAACATAGTTCACTTCTTGAAAAGGGAAAACGTTTTACATGATTGTTAATTGGTACCTAAATTTTCGGAAGCTGTTGACAACTTTACATGGTCGACAACAAACTAATCACAAATCACTATATTCATCATAAACATTTGCGGGAACTTCGTATCAACGTACCTTGTTCTTCTCTCCCTTCTTTCTCTTTGGCTTCTTTCTTTTTGGCTTCATCTTGATCATTATTTGACAATTCTTGTAAATTTATTCCACTTTCTGATTCTTCCATAGTCCATAAGTTTCTCTAAAAACCACTAACAAATGCAAATTTCTGACTGACAAATGAAACAACTGCTTCAAAGGAACCGTACCAAAACTTTCTACTAAAGTTTTAATGAGCGTTACAATAGCTGTGATTACACACACCTTAGGTTTGGAGCCTTCCGGAGGGTAAATTGCTTGAGGTTACACAGTAAAAGACTCCCCGGCTAAATTGCAAAATATCCCGTAACACTAGTTATTCTGCGTAGTTCTTATAAATGGCTACGCAGAAATGCGTTCGATACCGAGTGGATATAAGGTCAGTGTAAAATGCAGACTGCAGACCAGGGGTAAAATGTACACTGAGGTTATAATGTAATCGCTGAAAAAGCCCAAACCCTTCAGAAATGCTAACCTTAGGCCTAATTAGGCATAAAGGAATATTTAAATTGAATACCAGGCAATAGACTGTGATATCGTGTATATAACGAACTCCGTCTCGGCCTACTGCTCTCTTATCTACAGTTATTAGGCCTCGGCACTGATTTCAAACTGGTTACCTTTCAGTTATTGTAGTGCTTATCAACAGTTATTACGGCTCAAGTAACTTCGCTGAATTATGAATAAATTACAACAGAGTAGCTGCGTAGCCTCCTTCCAGAGAACTTGAATGAATTATAAACAAATGACAACTCGAGTAGCCCCGTAGACGCGTAGCCACCTTCCAGAGAATTTGAGTGAATTATGAATAATTGAGAACTCGAGTAGCGGCGTAGATGCGTTGATGGCTGCACCGTGTAACTAGAGATGCGGGGTAATCTGCAATTACTCCGACTCCCCTCAGGATGTGATATGATATGAGTTCACTGACCTTGCAAATTGTAAACAGAGAAATTATAACTTAATCAACTTCGTAACTGACAGTCCAAAGGGCAAACTCATGCAAATACTCAAAGTAATGCACGAAACCCTGCCATGTTACGTCGTGCGCTGCAGTTAGCTACGTTCTGCTTTATGATTGGCCAAGCCACCTCAGGGAGCAGATACACCGTACTTTTGATCAGCTCAGAAACTGTCATGGGAAGTTCTTTTGTTGTTTTTTATGTATCCATGGAAATAACCCTAGGACATTTTCGGTCTAGGAAAAGCGGTTACACACAAAAACGTCCTTGCTAGTGGATAAACGCTATTTACCCATGGATAAAAGGGCTAGTGTAACCACAGCTAATGGCTCTGCGTGCTCTGCACGTGCAAGAGTTACATATTTTGGTACTCTAATTCCGTGACCATTCTCTAAAGGATACCTTCTTATTATGCAGAACGTAAATATTACGTGCCAAATGCGGCATTTGGAAAGGATTTCTGTCTTTTCAACTGGAACTGGTTCTTAAAACCCATATAGACTGAACACGTATTACATATACATTCTTGATAAATTCTTACCTGGTAAAATACAAATTCACTGACTATTAGCTATGAGTATTTGTAATATCATAATTATCACAATGACATATAATTCGGCCCGGATTGCATAGTGAAATTACAACTGATGTTTGTTTCACTTCGATGAACATTTCATCCCTGAAACAAGAGTACGTGGTGTCGATTCTTCCCAGATGTCACTTTTATGAATGCAAAATAGAACCGAGAAAAAAATTCATATAGACGTATTTAGTGTTAGCCTCTTTATCAGGTACAAACCAGTGATAGCTTCAGATCGAATTAATCATTAGTCCTATTATGCAAAACAATAAATACAGTGCGGAGTGCAGCTCTTCTTCTCCCTTGCCGTTTTACGCGCAGCACACGACTAACTGAACGCCTGGTTTTAGCAGTTAATCTATATCTTCCAATCAGCGAGCCCTTTACAACTAACAAATCAGAACGCGCTATGCTTGTTTTAAGACGCTATATCATTGATTCTTACTTCAGAACTCGAATCTGTAGCTCTCCTTTTGAGCTCTTCGAAAACGCTAAAAGCAACTGACAAAGGATTTAATTATTTGGTTCCGAAACCGGTCTTACATTTTAAAGCTGAAAGATATTTCTTTTCAGAACGCTAATAACCAGCCACCGATTGTTTCTTACAAGAAGGAAAAATCACTCAAGGATATTCTTGTCGGTACAAAACAATCACCCAACAATCATAAAATCAAGGAAGTGTTTAGTTATAAACTTGAAGGAAATTTACATATGATCACCTAAACTGACTCTACACAATAATCGCGTAATTTTAGCGATCACAACATACACTGCAAAACACTCGTTTTCTTCCATTTTCGGAAGGCACGAAGCGCCGTAAGCATGATCCTCGAGTGTGAAGCGCGCGAGCCTCTCCCCTTTCCCCCTCGCCGTTTCTACACTCGCTCAAGACCTTTTGTTTGAATATTATTTTACCTTGTCGCTTGCGTTCGCAAAAAATACTACTGTTTTGCAGTCTAATCACAACACAACTGAGTCTACAAAACAGAACCCTAATCACCTTCATTCTGAAACTGATCATTCCAGACAAAGTGACATTTTATGAAAGGGCTTTTAAACATTTCCCTTCGATGTACATTTCTCTTAAACTAGTACGCTCTTGTGAGTGATTTAGTATAAAAGACATGGAAGGACTTCCTGGGAATCTTAACCCTTTGATTACTATCTGGTCCCATCTACCCCTTGTGACGTCATCACTTTTAACGGTCAGGAACAGCTTTGTCCTCTAACTTGTGCAGGGAGAAGAGATCTCTCAAACTATACCAGAATGAGCACAATTCAGTCAAGGAAACTGGAGAAACGGCCAAAAAAACCATGTAACACTGACCTGAAAATCTCCATGAAAAGCTTGCTCCATTACCCACCTACCTTTCTGAGCACCTAATTCTAAGATGATGAAAGGTTTCTCAGAAACTCTTCCCACCAAAATAAAGCCTACCAAATGACCAGCAAGTTGAGAAAAAAAATGAGGAAAGGAAAGCGAAAAGAGAGGGAAGGAGAGAAAGCGAAAAGTGAAAGTCGAAAGTGTTGTGCTACTTTTAAACCCAAAAACTATGTCGATATTTTGCTTTCTGCGTATGCCCGAACTTTGCAAGCGCTTATTTTGCATCTGGCTGAAATGGCCGCGGAGTGTACAACCTGGAAACGGGTTTGTAGGGAGATTTAGCTCTTAAACAGCACGACAGAGACCAAAAAACCCATCAACTAGCTTCAAAACGTGTTTTTCGGCCAAATCTCTAGTAGCCAAAGGGTTAATGATCCAGTTATGATCGCAGCCTGCTTCGCATGACTCGGCACCGAGTACCTGCGGTAAGTCTGTTAATGAACACCACCTAAAGGCATATGTACACTGAGGCAATGTTGAATTTTTTTTTAAGAGTTCCAAATAACATGAAGTTCCGCTATCACGTCAAGGCAGATCGCAGATTAACTGAAGTATCAGGGACAAATCGGAAATAGCAAATAAATGTGCAACAGCTGTAACGAAACTTGTGTTTTACTTTACTTTATTGACTTTCAAAACCTTGGTTGTACGATTATTTCCTAAGCGTCATGAAATCCATTCAATTATATTTTACGCCTTAATTTAACAAAATAACATTCACATCATTTTTTCCTTTGAAGTATGTTACTGTTGAACCAAACAAACCAAATATCCTAAAATAAGTACCTTTCACCAATAGGTGACATTTATTTCCTCTTTTGGGTTTATAAAAACTCGCCAAGCCTTGGTTTACCATTCATTCTACAGGTGTAACCTGTTAGGTAAGAATATTTAGTCATACAGAGAATCCATGTTTATCAAATTTCATATACAGAAGTTAACTATATTTTCGTTTTGTTGTAGGGGGCATACAAAACGTCTTGAAGCGGCTTTTCAAGTAAGTACCAGTTATTTATGTTTATTCTTTTTCTGCAAAGTAAAAGCAAATTCTTATGATTTAAATCTCACCCGGTGAGAACCAACTGTCCGCTTTGGCAACCCGGATTATTGAGAACTCCTCGAATTTGACGAAAGACTTTGGAAACAGTAAACGACTACCGCCTAAAGCTACTTTATACCACATATTCCAATTCTAGAAGCACAGTTATAAGTTTAAGTCAATTAAAACTAGTTATTTTCAAGCACTTCTTACAATGATTTTTCAGCGTTTTATTCAACAGTAAATATCTCCAGTACAGTTGAACTTCCTTATTTCGAACTCGAGTATTTCGAATTCTCGGTTATGGCTTACTAATTTATGTTCATTTTCCTTGGTTTTGCCCCTATTTTTTGAATCGTTTTCGTTCTTAATTAACCAAGCCAAATTAATGGAGGCTTGGAAATTTAGTTTTGGACATGAGGGGACGCAAGTTACTTCTACTGTAAGTACAGTTTCACGCTGAGATCGTTTTCTTGCGGTCGGGATAGGCGTTATAATCCCCCATGTCCGAAAAAAATTTCTGTTATCTCCGTGCATCTACCAATGTGATATTCCAGATCTAATATTTCCAAATACGTGTCTCAAACATCTGGAAAATGCTGTCATTTGATCAGTACCATTTCACGTTTCACAATTTAACAGATCAAAGGTATGTTTGTAATTATTTTAGTGGAGATGGCGCAAAAAAGGGTTGCAGTCCCTTTACTCGGTTATCCTCAGAAAAAATATTTGTGGCATAAACTCACATCAATACTTTAAAAGCGGGAATTTTGTGATTTCACACTTTCCGGAAAAAAAATTGAACAAGTACACATTGGATTTCTTGGCTGATCCAAAGAATCATGGAAAAGCTTTATCTTCCGCCTATTCCAACCTTGGCTACGTCCTTCGGTTTTTTGGCAGGAATAACTCGACAGTTAAAATTACGAAAAAAAAGCTCCCTTTACAACGACAACGCGTTTAATCAACTAAAGAAATTCTTCAACGGTTTCGGTTTAAAGAATCACGATTTTTTCCGAAGACGTCAGTGGAGTAGTTACTGGTGCCAAAACCCGGTCAAAAAAAACCTACCGTAAACACATATAGAGACCCACACGTCAAGCACAAAGAGCTTATCTGCCCAGCTGTTTACCTAAGTAACCTGGAGTAGGTAAATCAATTCGATCTTTGACGCAACAAATAAATCACTAGAAGAATTCATTTAATAAGGAAATTGTTCAAATTTTAGTAAGTACCTTTGAAGATCATTATTAACACTTACAATCTTAAGTTATTTTCAGTTGAGTTCTTTGAAAACGCCAGTTTTGAGTGAGGCAGGGGACAGAGGTCAATGAATGAGTCACTAACCCAAAAGAAACGAAAAATCACACCCGTAAGGCGACCAATGAGAAAGAAAACTACTAATAAAACAAATTTCTACTTTCGCGCTAAAACACGTTGCATGTAGGTACTTCGAATTCGATTCTGATTACCGATCCCGCTGTTTGTGATATTATTTGTTGCTCGGATAAATCGTTGATATTCGTCGAGGATTATCGAGAGGGTATAGCATTACAAAAGCCCTCGATTAACGCGGAGACACGTGATCTATCAAAGTTGAAGAATGTTCCGCCCACATCATGATTTAAAGACTTGGGACGAAGTCGACAAGCGCTATTAATATCGTAGTTCATTCCTTCGAAAAACAAAACACCCATTGAGAATCCCGGAGAAAAGGTGGAAACTGGTAGGTTTTTAGTAAAGGGTAGTATTATGATTTATCGCACACTTTTTGTTTAGTGATCATGAAAAAGCTTCCAACAAACAATTCTTGGTCCAATTCTTGATCCAATCAAAGGAAGGCAAAGTGAATGAATCGCATCTCCTGGCTCCGCGAGCGCTTGTAAAAGAATGGAAAAAACAAATTCAGTTTTAAAGCAGGGCTCTATTTCCACATGATCTTGATATTAGCAGGCAAATCAGAACTTTAAAAAAAAAACAAACTTTTAAGATTATACGACATGTTTCGACAGAACTTTCTGTCAGCTTCAGTTGATTAATGTACAAAACGTTAGATAAATCTTAGGGTGCGTTCGATTGACCGTATTCCGGAATAGGAATACGTGGAATATAAGTTAGAAATCCTTCGTTTTTACGGAGATTCACATTAAAATTGTCAAGTATCTGCTAAAATGCTATTTTAAATATATTTTTATTATCCTTGCTGCTTTGAAACGCGCCAAACATATCGTTTTAATCCTCACTCTACGTATTCTTATTCCGGAATAGGGTCAATCGAACGCGTCCTTAAACTATCCTTTTAATTCTCACATTGTCACGTGTTATGTACATTCCGTTGTTACTAGCATAATTAGCACTTGTTCCTACTTATAAATTCAAGTTCTAACGCTTTGGACATTAATCAACTGAAGATGACAGAAATTTCTGTCGAAACATGTCTTATAATCTTGAAAGTTTTGTCGTTTTCTTTAAAGGGCTACATTTGATGAAAAACTTGAACCTTGTATTTCGTGGATAATGGAACCAAAAGGTCGAGCAGAAATCAAATCGTTATCTTTTAAGAAGATTACGACATTTTTTAATTTCCAAGACATGTTTTGATGTTACGAGCATGACCTTCAGTTCCAGAATATTTGAAAAATCGCTTGCACTATATAACAACTAGGCGAAACATTTACTAAGCTCAGAACGTTGTCGTCAATCTTGCTGTGCGGTTTGTTTCGAAATTCTTGATTCCGCCCCTACTAAATTTCAACTTAAACTTAAGGAAGTTATGCATATAAATCGGGAAAAGCCTAATTTAAACCAACAAGTTCATCACGTCACCTGACACTTACGCTTTAGGCTTTACATTCTGTCAAACACTTTGTAACTCACTCAAATATGTAATTTTTGTCACTTAATCATAATTAATTATGCATGTTTCGCCTAGTTGTTATATAGTCCAAACGGTTTTTCAAATATTCTGTAACTGACGATGATGTTCGTAACATCGAAACATGTCTTGGAAAGAAAAAAACTGTCGTAATCTTCTTAAAGATAACGATTTGCTTTCTGCTGTCTCGACCTTTTGGTTCCATTATCCACGACATAGCAGCCAGATATGAAGGACGTTTCAACCTTGTATGTATAGTGATTAAGAAGAGTAAAACCCACAATAGGATACTATAAATAATCACACCAATGTTCACGGATCTCCGAGTTTCGCAGTAAGAGTTTGGCAAACTGTATTACCTTTCTTTGCCCTCTCTGTTGCTGGAGATTTTTAAGAAGCTATACCACTTTTTCGTGATCTGTCAAAGTGCAGGAATTGTCCACCGTTAATGAATTCAATGGGTGTCAGTAAAGAGGTGACTGGGTTGTGTCAACAATATTGATTTCCAATGTAAAAAGGGTGGAAGAAAGGAAAAAAAATCCTGTCTTTTTTGTTGCCACAATTGACAAACGGTTACTGACAGTTTTATTCTACGAAGACTAGCCTGCGAGAAGGCTCCCAGGGGTTCGAGGTACATGAAGAGCATGCTTGACTGCTCGAATGCGCAGGCTAAACAAAGGCAAAAAGGTGCTCCCAGATACGGTTTCACAGTCAGTGGCCACGCCTAGCTATTATCTAAGAGGTATATGGTGCCAAACCCGTTCAAAAGAAACCTACCGTATACACATACAGAAACCCACACGTCAAGCACAAAGAGCTTATCTGCCCAGCTGTTTACCTAAGTAACCTGGAGTAGGTAAATCAATTCGATCTTTGATGCAACAAATAAATCACTAGAAGAATTCATTTAATAAGGAAATTGTTCAAATTTTAGTAAGTACCTTTGAAGATCATTAACTTACAATCTTAAGTTATTTTCAGTTGAGTTCTTTGAAAACGCCATTTTTGAGTGAGGCAGGGGACAGAGATCAGTGAATGAGTCACTAACCCAAAAGAAACGAAAAATCACACCCGTAAGGCGACCAATGAGAAAGAAAACTACTAATAAAACAAATTTCTACTTTCGCGCTAAAACACATTGCATGTAGGTACTTCGAATTCTGATTACCGATCCCGCTGTTTGTGATATTATTTGTTGCTCGGATAAATCGTTGATATTCGTCGAGGATTATCGAGAGGGTATAGCATTACAAAAGCCTTCGATTAACGCGGAGACACGTGATCTATCAAAGTTGAAGAATGTTCCGCCCAAATCATGATTTAAAGATTTGGAACAAAGTCGACAAGCGCTATTAATATCGTAGTTCATTCCTTCGAAAAACAAACTTAAGCACCCATTGAGAATCCCGGAGAAAAGGTGGAAACTGGTAGGTTTTTAGTAAAGGGTAGTATTATGGTTTATCGCACACTTTTTGTTTAGTGATCATGAAAAACTTCCAACAAACAATTCTTGGTCCAATTCTTGATCCAATCAAAGGAAGGCAAAGTGAATGAATCGCATCTCCTGGCTCCGCGAGCGCTTGTAAAAGAATGGAAAAAACCAAATTCAGTTTTAAAGCAGGGCTCTATTTCCACAGGATCTTGATATTAGCAGGCAAATCAGAACTTTAAAAAAAAGACAAAACTTTTAAGATTATACGACATGTTTCGACAGAACTTTCTGTCAGCTTCAGTTGATTAATGTACAAAACGTTAGATAAATCTTAGGGTGCGTTCGATTGACCGTATTCCGGAATAGGAATACGTGGAATATAAGTTAGAAATCCTTCGTTTTTACGGAGATTCACATTAAAATTGTCAAGTATCTGCTAAAATGCTATTTTAAATATATTTTTATTATCCTTGCTGCTTTGAAACGCGCCAAACATATCGTTTTAATCCTCACTCTACGTATTCTTATTCCGGAATAGGGTCAATCGAACGCGTCCTTAAACTATCCTTTTAATTCTCACATTGTCACGTGTTATGTACATTCCGTTGTTACTAGCATAATTAGCACTTGTTCCTACTTATAAATTCAAGTTCTAACGCTTTGGACATTAATCAACTGAAGATGACAGAAATTTCTGTCGAAACATGTCTTATAATCTTGAAAGTTTTGTCGTTTTCTTTAAAGGGCTACATTTGATGAAAAACTTGAACCTTGTATTTCGTGGATAATGGAACCAAAAGGTCGAGCAGAAATCAAATCGTTATCTTTTAAGAAGATTACGACATTTTTTAATTTCCAAGACATGTTTTGATGTTACGAGCATGACCTTCAGTTCCAGAATATTTGAAAAATCGCTTGCACTATATAACAACTAGGCGAAACGTTTACTAAGCTCAGAACGTTGTCGTCAATCTTGCTGTGCGGTTTGTTTCGAAATTCTTGATTCCGCCCCTACTAAATTTCAACTTAAACTTAAGGAAGTTATGCATATAAATCGGGAAAAGCCTAATTTAAACCAACAAGTTCATCACGTCACCTGACACTTACGCTTTAGGCTTTACATTCTTTCAAACACTTTGTAACTCACTCAAATATGTAATTTTTGTCACTTAATCATAGTTAATTATGCATGTTTCGCCTAGTTGTTATATAGTCCAAACGGTTTTTTCAAATATTCTGTAACTGACGATGATGTTCGTAACATCGAAACATGTCTTGGAAAGAAAAAAACTGTCGTAATCTTCTTAAAGATAACGATTTGCTTTCTGCTGTCTCGACCTTTTGGTTCCATTATCCACGACATAGCAGCCAGATATGAAGGACGTTTCAACCTTGTATGTATAGTGATTAAGAAGAGTAAAACCCACAATAGGATACTATAAATAATCACACCAATGTTCACAGATCTCCGAGTTTCGCAGTAAGAGTTTGGCAAACTGTATTACCTTTCTTTGCCCTCTCTGTTGCTGGAGATTTTTAAGAAGCTATACCACTTTTTCGTGATCTGTCAAAGTGCAGGAATTGTCCACCGTTAATGAATTCAATGGGTGTCAGTAAAGAGGTGACTGGGTTGTGTCAACAATATTGATTTCCAATGTAAAAAGGGTGGAAGAAAGGAAAAAAAATCCTGTCTTTTTTTGTTGCCACAATTGACAAACGGTTACTGACAGTTTTATTCTACGAAGACTAGCCTGCGAGAAGGCTCCCAGGGGTTCGAGGTACATGAAGAGCATGCTTGACTGCTCGAATGCGCAGGCTAAACAAAGGCAAAAAGGTGCTCCCAGATACGGTTTCACAGTCAGTGGCCACGCCTAGCTATTATCTAAGAGGTATATGGTGCCAAACCCGTTCAAAAGAAACCTACCGTATACACATACAGAAACCCACACGTCAAGCACAAAGAGCTTATCTGCCCAGCTGTTTACCTAAGTAACCTGGAGTAGGTAAATCAATTCGATCTTTGATGCAACAAATAAATCACTAGAAGAATTCATTTAATAAGGAAATTGTTCAAATTTTAGTAAGTACCTTTGAAGATCATTAACTTACAATCTTAAGTTATTTTCAGTTGAGTTCTTTGAAAACGCCATTTTTGAGTGAGGCAGGGGACAGAGATCAGTGAATGAGTCACTAACCCAAAAGAAACGAAAAATCACACCCGTAAGGCGACCAATGAGAAAGAAAACTACTAATAAAACAAATTTCTACTTTCGCGCTAAAACACATTGCATGTAGGTACTTCGAATTCTGATTACCGATCCCGCTGTTTGTGATATTATTTGTTGCTCGGATAAATCGTTGATATTCGTCGAGGATTATCGAGAGGGTATAGCATTACAAAAGCCCTCGATTAACGCGGAGACACGTGATCTATCAAAGTTGAAGAATGTTCCGCCCAAATCATGATTTAAAGACTTGGAACGAAGTCGACAAGCGCTATTAATATCGTAGTTCATTCCTTCGAAAAACAAAGCACCCATTGAGAATCCCGGAGAAAAGGTGGAAACTGGTAGGTTTTTAGTAAAGGGTAGTATTATGGTTTATCGCACACTTTTTGTTTAGTGATCATGAAAAAACTTCCAACAAACAATTCTTGGTCCAATTCTTGATCCAATCAAAGGAAGGCAAAGTGAATGAATCGCATCTCCTGGCTCCGCGAGCGCTTGTAAAAGAATGGAAAAAACCAAATTCAGTTTTAAAGCAGGGCTCTATTTCCACAGGATCTTGATATTAGCAGGCAAATCAGAACTTTAAAAAAAAAGACAAAACTTTTAAGATTATACGACATGTTTCGACAGAAATTTCTGTTAGCTTCAGTTGATTAATGTACAAAACGTTAGATAAATCTTAGGGTGCGTTCGATTGACCGTATTCCGGAATAGGAATACGTGGAATATAAGTTAGAAATCCTTCGTTTTTACGGAGATTCACATTAAAATTGTCAAGTATCTACTAAAATGCTATTTTAAATATATTTTTATTATCCTTGCTGCTTTGAAACGCGCCAAACATATCGTTTTAATCCTCACTCTACGTATTCTTATTCCGGAATAGGGTCAATCGAACGCGTCCTTAAACTATCCTTTTAATTCACTTGTTCCTACTCATAAATTCAAGTTCTAACGCTTTGGACATTAATCAATTGAAGATGACAGAAATTTCTGTCGAAACATGTCTTATAATCTTAAAAGTTTTGTCGTTTTCTTTAAAGGGCTACATTTGATGAAAAACTTGAACCTTGTATTTCGTGGATAATGGAACCAAAAGGTCGAGACAGCAGAAAGCAAATCGTTATCTTTAAGAAGATTACGGCATTTTTTTTCTTTCCAAGACATGTTTTGATGTGACGAACATCATCGTCAGTTACAGAATATTTGAAAAACCTTTAGGACTATATAACAACTAGGCGAAACATTCATAAACATTTACTAAGCTCAGAACGTGTTCGTCAATCTTGCTGTGCGGTTTGTTTCGAAATCCTTGATTCCGCCCCTACTAAATTTCAACTTAAACTTAAGGAGATTATGCATATAAATCGGGAAAAGCCTAATTTAAACCAACAAGTTCATCACGTCACCTAACACTTACGCTTTTCTTGGAAAGAAAAAAACTGTCGTAATCTTCTTAAAGATAACGATTTGCTTTCTGCTGTCTCGACCTTTTGGCTCCATTATCCACGACATAGCAGCCAGATATGAAGGACGTTTCAACCTTGTATGTATAGTGACTAAGAAGAGTAAAACCCACAATAGGATACTATAAATAATCACACCAATGTTCACGGATCTCCGAGTTTCGCAGTAAGAGTTTGGCAAACTGTATTACCTTTCTTTGCCCTCTCTGTTGCTGGAGTTTTTAAAGAAGCTATACCACTTTTTCGTGATCTGTCAAAGTGCAGGAATTGTCCACCCTTAATTCAACGAATTCATTGGGTTTCAGTAAAGAGGTAACTGGGTTGTGTCAACAATATCGACTCCCTGTGTAAAAAGAGTGGAGGCAGCCACGTCCCAATTCAAGGTAACTTAACCCTTAAAACTGCTGGCTTTTAGTCTTCTGGTTTCTTCTTTTGTTATCCATTGTATACCGTGCATCCTGTTTCTCTGTGCTCACTGTTCCTCGGTGCATAAGTTTCCTCTGTGCCTAATGTTCCTCTGTACCCTCTGTGCCCACTGTTCCTCTAAGCCTACTGTTCCTCAGTAAATAACCACTGTTCCTCTAGTACTATTTCTGAGCCCTCTGTTGTTCACTGCTTTCATGTAATGATTAACGCTTTCACTTCCCAGTATATGTGTAATGATTAACGATTTCAGAGCCCGGTATATGAGAGACAAGGTGGCACACCTCAAACAGTTCGATGTAACATGAAAACTAGGTTTAGCTGTTTACTGGATAATTTGTAACAATGTATGTTGCGTCTTTTTCATCTGAACTGGAGGGTGACACACCTCAAACAGTTTGATGTAACGTGGAAAGTAGGTTTAGCCGTTTACTAGATAATTTGTAACAATGCATGTTGCGTTTTTTCACCTGAACTGGCGGGTTTTTATTGTCTTTAATCATGTTAATAGCCGATAAGAGGTCGTCCTGGCCTGTAGTAATGCTTCGAAAAGGTTGCGTTAGAATGCATAAAGCCACCTAAGCCGGAACGGCCAAAATTCAGAGACTTTGCCGAGTGCGCTGCAAAATGTACATGTACATGTATATATTTATGTTAATTCTTATTCCAGTAAAGGACAAATCGACCCTTAAATGACGGCAAACTGTGATATAAAGTTGCCTTAATCTTTCTTTTTTTAAATATGATTGTCTATGAGTCACAAAGAAGTGTTGTTTCGTGTATTGTACATCGTTTAATACTCCTTCACCCAGTAGCGGTTTTGTTCTTACAAAATCCTCCCAAACGATTACTTGCAGGTGTAGTGCACTCAACTAAACCCTCAATTCTTTCTGGACAAAGTTGTAGAGTCGCTAGAACCTAGTTTAATGGCCTAGCTCCAATGAGTCTCCTGTAGGGGAGCATTCCAACTAGTAAATGGAAGATCATAGGTTTGACTACTTCGATGGAGCACTCGCGGACTGTTTTTTCCGAGTTTGCCTGCGACATGACCGATGAATTCATATTTCTTCCGCCAATGAAGTTACTATGGCGATCACGTGGAACCACTGGCGGGAACGTACGATAGTCGTTTTCTATTAAAAAACTAACATGACAAAGCTTTAAAAAAAAGCAAAATAAATGCTAATACAAAAGGAGTACTCAAACCTGGATAAAAATTCATTATAGCGAGAAAAGTTTGTTCCATGCACTATAAAATAAATCGTAAGATCTTTTCCAAAGTGGAGTCAAAGGGAAGAAAATTAGATCCCAATAAAAAGGGGTAATCCCAATAAAAATTTTTGAAAGCTCTCTAAAAAGCTCGTTTAAAAAACGTCACCATAACCTATTAATTCCTAATTGAAGTTGATTTAGATGATGCTATTTTCTTTACAATTCACTGTCGCCTCGATTGCCCAATGCACACAAAAATTCAACATACGTCAGCGCTATTGGCAAACCAGAAACAGAATTAAGACTAAACGCTTCAGCGTCAGTGATTATGATAGTGAGAAGGCCAAAGGAAAGTAAACCGAAGCAACTACATCATTTGTCAGAGAGTAACTTAAAGTGCTACATATTCCCTATGATCATTAGCCCTAGTAATCGAAACGACCCCACAGGAACAGAGTAAAAAGAAATTCTGACCAACGTTGCTGGAAGCTTACAAGAAAATTAACTGCATTCTAGGGGAGAAGAGCGGGAAATTTTTCTCACTGTATATTGGCAACATCCTTTGATTAACCATTGTTTTCAACAGTTCTCTCACTACCGTGCTAAGCTATAAAGATTTTCCCATTTCAGGTCTCAAGCGTGAAAAATTGTTGTACTTGTTTCTTCGAGTAATTTCCGCTGAAATGTCTCTTGCAACATTTCTTGTCGCTAATGGTGGTTTCCTTTTCTTCCACTCTTTCCTCTGGTTTGATCTTTGTTCGTTAGTGTTTTCACAAGTCTAGATGATTCTCTTCCAAATTCGATCCGCCATGTAGGGATGGCGCAGTGGTGAGAGCACTCGCCTCCCACCAATGTGGCCCGGGTTCGATTCCTCGACTCGGCGTCATATGTGGGTTGAGTTTGTTGGCTCTCTACTCTGCACCGAGAGGTTTTCTGTGGGTACTCCGGTTTCCCCTCTCCCCAAAAACCAGCATTTGCCTTGATTTGCGTTGATTGTTAATTTCACTTTACAGTGTCCCCAATTAGTGCTCCAGTGCTAAACCCACGAGACACTTAGATAAAATTCCTTTCCTTTCCTTTCCAAACAACCCTGTAATAATTGTTTACGGATTTGACGTCTCGTTCAGCGCCATCAAAAGAGAACGCACAGTTCACTGAGGATCATATTCTCTGGAGTTCTCTGGGTCGTTTTCAATAAAATGACCGCTCCATGACATTGCAACGGATTACAACTTACACCTACAGTGTCAAAACTTGCGCTTCTCAATGAAAAGTATGTTAGGAATCCTAGTGCGCTGAACTAGCATTCCTTTAAAGTACTTACAGTTAGGGCTTTTTGCGTCCCATCATGTAAAAAGGCTGTCCCAGCCTCTGTTCACCCTCTATATTGCAATGTTTTTGTTGTTTAGGCCACCCCCTTTTTATTTTTCTTTTACCGTCGTCCGACTGACCCGAATCTTTGGCATTTTCAAAAAAATAATTACGTAGTTAAAGCACTTTTTTAATTTAAATAGTTAATTCCTTTTAATCAGAAAAATGAGCGTAGTAACGCATCGCAACGCGGAAAGCTTTTCAGTGAGGTTTCTGAACAAAGAAGACCGACATACGATATATGACACTTTTTGGCTCCAAAGTAAAGGAGAAAATAGCAAAAATCTCTCATTTTTAGGCTTTCGCCTGCCTGCTATTTTTTACTCGGCAACAAACCTACCGAAACGCTAAATACGCAGACTAGTAAGGATAATCGTTCTTTTTGTTTTTTCAAAATACTTTCATTCAAACTATACACGACGAGGCAATTAAAAGCTAAGTTTTCTTTATACCTTAAATTAATTCACTAGTTATTGTCAAAAATAAAAACCATTTTTATCAACCCAGTGCATGTAATGGCTTCTTTGTATTAATGGCACAAACTTTTGAACTGGGCAGTGTTAACCCTTATCACAAGCACAACTCGCATTGCGCACGCCGATTTTCTAAAAGGATTTTGTAAGACGTCTTACACACTGCACGGCTTTAAGAGTTTCTATACACAAGTCTGTTTTAACCTACGCAAGGCGTTTGAAAGACATCTTCGATTGCACATGGCATTTGTAAGAGTCTCGGGATGAATAAGGCACTTTTAAGAGTATCATGTTACACGGACATTTTGTAAGGTTCTAAAATGACACGAGGCGTTCTTACAAACACCCATAACATACTGCGCGCAGAAGCACTTACACACAGCATTGGAAAGCAGTGTTACACAAGCCGTTTGTAAGCAGTCTTACAGACGGCTTTTCTAACAAGACTTACACACGCTAAGCAGTGTTACACACAGCCTTTTTAAGCAGTGTTACACACGGCTTTTGTAAGCAGTGTTACACACGGCCTTTGTCAGCAGTCTTAAAGACGGCGTTAGCAAGCAGTCTCATAGACGGCGTTTGTAAGCATTCTGAGCAAAGCAGTAATTACAGTAAAGCACTGCAAGTTCAGTTGAGATAAGTTAATTAAACAGTTACAACGCCGTTAGAACTAAGTAGTGTTAGAATTTGATTCCTTATAACTTCCTAATCCCAAGATTGTTATGTTGATAAATTGTTAAAGGATGATGTTTGTTAGTTAAGCGCTTACAAAAGAAACAAGAGTTACATAGGGTGCGGTCTGTTTCTAGAATTATATAGGTTGTTTTATGCTTAATTTTATCCCTGTTTTAACATAGGGCCTCGTGCACAGCTGCTGAATATGATCCGATATTCTATATCTTCCAATAAGCGAGTGGCGAGCCCTTTACTGAACTAACAAATCAGAAAACGCTATGCTGGTTAAAGAGACTTGATTCTTAGTTCAGCACTCGAAACTAGCTCTACTTTTCGAAAACGCTAAAAGCAACTGACGAAGGATTTAATTATTTGGTTCCGAAACCGGTCTTGCATTTTAAAGCTGAAAGACAGTTCTTTTCAGAACTCTAAAGACCAGCCACCGATTGTTTCTTACAAGAAGGAAAAATCAAATAATTAAATCCTTCGTCAGTTGCTTTTAGCGCGTTTCCGAAGAGCTCAAAAGGAGAGCTACAGATTCGAGTTCTGAAGTAAGAATCAATGATATAGCGTATTAAAACAAGCATAGCACGTTCTGATTTGTTAGTTATAAAGAGCTCGCTGATTGGAAGATATAGATTAACTGCTAAAA
Organism: Montipora foliosa; assembly: GCF_036669935.1. Lineage (NCBI taxonomy): Eukaryota > Metazoa > Cnidaria > Anthozoa > Scleractinia > Acroporidae > Montipora > Montipora foliosa. The sequence continues at coordinate 27,606,442 of NC_090873.1, forward strand.
CCAGGCGTTCAGTTAGTCGTGTGCTGCGCGTAAAACGGCAAGGGAGAAGAAGATCCGCACTCCGCGCTGTATTTATTGTTTTGCATAATAGGACTATCTAAAGCTATCACTGGTTTGTACCTGATAAAGAGGCTAGCACTTAAAACGTCTATATGAATTTTTTTCTCGGTTCTATTTTGCATTCATAAAAATGACATCTGCGAAGAATCATACACCACGTACTCTTGTTTCAGGGATGAAATGTTCATCGAAGTGAAAGAAACATCAGTTGTAATTTCACCATGCAATCCGGGCCGAATTATATGTCATTGTGATAATTATGATATTACAAATACTCATAGCTAATGGTCAGTGAATTTGTATTTTACCAGGTAAGAATTTATCAAGAATGTATATGTAATACGTGTTCAGTCTATATGGGTTTTAAGAGCCAGTTCCAGTTGAAAAGACAGAATCCTTTCCAAATGCCGCATTTGGCACGTAATATTTACGTTCTGCATAATAAGAAGGTATCCTTGAGAGAATGGTCACGGAATTAGAGTACCAAAATATGTAACTCTTGCACGTGCAGAGCACGCAGAGCCATTAGCTGTGGTTACACTAGCCCTTTTATCCATGTGTAAATAGCGTTTATCCACTGGCAAGGACGTTTTTGTGTGTAACCGCTTTCCCTAGACCGAAAATGTCCTAAGTTATTTCCATGGATACATAAAAAACAACAAAAGAACTTCCCATGACAATTCCTGAGCTGATCAAAAGTGCGGTGTATATGCTCCCTGAGATGGCTTGGCTAATCATGAAGCAGAACGTAGCTAACTGCAGCGCACGACGTAACATGGCAGGGTTTCGTGCATCACTTTGAGTATTTCTTTCTTTATTTTCATGAGTTTGCCCTTCAGACTGTCAGTTACGAAGCTGATTAAGTTATAATTTTCTCTGCTACAATTTGCAAGTTCAGTGAACTCATATCATATCACATCCTGAGGGGAGTCGGAGTAATTGCAGATTACCCCGCATCTCTAGTTACACGGTGCAGCCATCAACGCATCTACGCCGCTACTCGAGTTCTCAATTATTCATAATTCACTCAAATTCTCTGGAAGGTGGCTACGCGTCTACGCGACTACTCGAGTTGTCATTTGTTTATAATTCATTCAAGTTCTCTGGAAGGTGGCTACGCAGCTACTCTGTTGTAATTTATTCATAATTCAGCGAAGTTACTTGAGCCGTAATAACTGTTGATAAGCACTACAATAACTGAAAGGTAACCAGTTTGAAATCAGTGCCGAGGCCTAATAACTGTAGATAAGAGAGCAGTAGGCCGAGACGGAGTTCGTTATATACACGATATCACAGCCTATTGCCTGGTATTCAGGTATAGCTACAAGACTTTATGGTCAAATTTCACGGCTAAGTTCTGTTTTCTTTGTCTCACAAGTCTCAAGGGAGGTTTCTAAACAAAATAATTCAAATTTAACCGTAAAACCTGTGTGAATATTGATATATCGAACCGGTCAGTGTAAAATGCAGACTGCAGACCAGGGGTAAAATGCAGACTGAGGTTATTATGTAACTGTTGTAAAGCCCAAACCCTTAACAAATGCTAACAGTTAAGCTTGAATATTCTTTTATGCATAATTAGGCCTAAGGTTAGCATTTCTGAAGGGTTTGAGCTTTTTCAGCGATTACATTATAACCTCAGTGTACATTTTACCCCTGGTCTGCAGTCTGCATTTTACACTGACCTTATATCGGTATCGAACGCATTTCTGCGTAGCCATTTATAAGAGCTACGCAGAATAACTAGTGTTACGGGATATTTTGCAATTTAGCCGGGGAGTCTTTTACTGTGTAACCTCATCCCCAAGGGTAACATGAAACCTGAGCTGAACCAAACTCAAGCAATTTACCCTCCGGAAGGCCCCAAACCTAAGGTGTGTGTAATCACAGCTATTGTAGCGCTCATTAAAACTTTAGTAGAAGGTTTTGGTACGGTTCCTTTCAAGCAGTTGCTTCATTTGTCAGTCAGAAATTTGCATTTGTTAGTGGTTTTTAGAGAGACGAAAAGACAATGGAAGAATCAGAAAGTGGAATAAATCTACAAGAATTGTCAAATAATGATCAAGATGAAGCCAAAGAGAAAGAAGAACAAGGTAGGTTGATACGGAGTTCCCGCAAATGTTTATGATGAAGATTGAATATTGGCTTGTCTTGGGACACGATACTGATGCAAACAAAAGATATAGTGATTTATGTTACTTTGTTGTCGACCATGCAAAGTTGTCGATAGTTTCCGAAAAGTTAGGTACTAACAATCATATAGAACGTTTTCCCTTTTGAAAAAGTGAACTATGTTTATGGTCAATGATAAACCCGGTAATTGTTCTGGCTTTGTTGTGGACAAATCTTTCATTTTGTTATTGCGACCATCTATTGTCTACTAGGAGCGAGTTTCTATCCTGCGTATAGCAAGCGTTGCCGTATGATCGCAGAAATGTCCGCATTTTGGCCGCACAATTCTTGGATTTTACTTGACGTCACGGCCGACATGTTGGTGTCCCCAAACAATGAAATGGCGGCCATGTTGGTGTCCCGATCCAATCCTCCGGGAATTGAAAGCTATTATTATGCTAATGTCTTCTTTTGTTTTCGTTGAAAAACATGGCTATTGATCACGTGAGTGAAACCCAAGAATAAGGACTTCACGCAAGGACGACGGCGACGCCACCGAGAACGTTGTCTAAAATATTATTTCCCGTTATTGTGATAATTTCGTGATAACTCCAAGTCGTTCGGAATGGAAAGTGTGTATCAACATTGTAGGAGTAAAATTAGCATGAACGGTGTGGTTGTTTAGGAAGAAAATTATAAAACATCTGGTCAGGTTCTCACGTCCAAATGAAATGTACCAAAATGAAAAACGCACGCACAGAGCGTGCAGAGCCTTTGTTTTTGTTCATTAGGCTCAATGCTTTGTGGCGTTCTCGTAGCCGTTGCCTTCCTATTGTAAAGTCCCTAATAATCAGTATGTTATCGGACCTCCCCCACTTCCTTCGATTCAGTTTTTTGCTCTCGGTCCCAGTTTTCCTGGGGAAAAATGCCGAAAACTCTTTCACTCCTACGGGAATGCTCACTGACGCAGGCTAAAGAAGAAGCCTCTTGAACAAAAGCGTAATCATCCTGAGCCTCTTCTTTAAACAGAAAAATAGTTGAAGAAGGTGATTGTCCAAATATATGTAGATAGTCGGCAGAGAATGGAATGTATTTTTTTACAGTCTCGGAAGTCTCGGGTGGGTTGATCTTTCGGGGCAAATCAAGATATCACAGTCTATTGCCCGGCATCAGTATCGTGAAACATCCTCTAGTGACTCTCATCCTGAGAGTACATACACTGAATCAAAATGCGCTCTTTTATAACTGTTTTTAAAGCAGCGGTGATGTTTAAGTCTGGGTCTATTCCTTCTTAGAGTCTCGATTGATGAAGATGATTAAGACGGGGGATGTGGAAGACATAACAGACAGGCTTAACCCGCAAGTTTTAACAAAATGCAAGAACAACACATTGTACGTGGCAATGAAGGTAGATGATATATAGAGCCTATCAATAAGACTCTCAGGCGAAACGTTTTGGGATGCTGGAGAATAAAATTAGAATTAAACGCGCTATTAAAGTGAGACAAATTTGGGTGCTGCTCGAGCTGTATTTGATCTTTAAAGATACCATTGAAAACGGACAGACAGTATACAACCCTAAACGATACCTTGACGGTTAAACTTCGTGACGTTTCGTCTTGAACACCCTAAGTAAGACCAAAATCAGTGATTTACACCCCTGCACGAGACGACGAGTATCCCCAACCTTTTCACATGGGAGTACCCCCCAGAGATAGACCTACTTTGACAAATAAAGTATTTATCACCAACCAGCAGATATGTACGGAAGACCTTACTCAGTCTAGATGTTTTACTGTGATCTAGAGAAATTTTTTTCAGTGGTAAGATTTCTAAAATCTTGTGATATGTCAAAAATACCTAGAATACGAGAGAAAAATTGTGAACAGATGTAAAATGTGACTTTCCTCCGAAAAAAACACTCGTAATTTTAACATATTACTGATATAATAGCACCAAACGGTCTCGTCCGCGTAGCACTCGTCATTTAGGAGCCGAACACATAAACTATATATACGTTACGCCGTTTGTTTGCGAGGTGAATGTTTATCTCTAGGAGGCTTGACACATTATTGTGTTCATTTGTTAGGCAAGCAGTGAGCTGCGTCGTAGAGCAGACAAGAAGGAACAAGACGAGGAAGAGTTTACAAAATTGGCCAACTCTGTGGACGAGTTCTCTTGCTCGCTGTTAAATCCGTTAAAATCAGATATAGAATTCCGCCATACTTTTGCCGATTCACTGGATCAAGTCATCGATGATGCTATAGAAATGGACCAAAAAAAGGTAAGAAACCAAAGCTTTTAAACTCGGTCGGCTTAAGAATGTTTCAGCGGAAGTTGCCCGGTTCAAATCACCCTCGATCATAACACAAAAGAACTGTCCGAAAGCATGTCCTTGTGGTGTTCATCGTGGAGATTCTCTATGCACAACCTGACCCGACCGTAGTCCATTTGCAACTTTCTGGAAGTTTGCACAAGAAATTTAAGGGGAGGGATGGATCGGACTTGAAACTGACGGAGCCAAGAGTCTGAATATATGGCGGGCCTGGCGGGCTTTTTGTCGGACGTGTGAGTATGGCAATTCCAGTTTCCGTTAAACAGTTAACGCAAAGAAACAAACAGAAATAACAACAAGAACAACTCTAACACCAAGAACTGAGAACCACATCAGTGAAACGAAACTACTTCTGCACTAAATTTCTTTCACTTTAAAGTGCACCTAACCCCAAAATATTTTTTTTTCTAAAATAAATCTTTGCACCCGTTCGAAACAAATTGCGGCCATTTTTTCCTTTTTCTAACAAATCCTGCCATTTTATAGGCTTCGAAAGTTGCGAAAATCCAAGCATCTTTTGTTCACGACCGAGTCAGAAGGGGAGTGGGTCTATTCCTGCTTTGACGTCACAATCTACTTTGCATGCATTTTTACAAAGAGTTAATGCAATGTAAATCAGTATGTGACGCCAAGGCTGGAATAGACCCACTCCCCTTCTGACTCGGTCGTGAACAAAAGACGCTTGGATTTTCGCAACTTTCGAAGCCCATAAAATGGCAGGATTTGTTAGAAAAAGGAAAAAATGGCCGCAATGGGTTTCGAACAGGTGCAAAGATTTATTTTAGCGAAAAAAATATTTTGGGGTTAGGTGCACTTTAAGAGTATTTTAATTACGTGCATTAATTGACGAATTCTCTTTTTTCCATTGTAGATTTTAGCACATCCAGTGCTTCGTGGCTTAATGAACAACAAATGGTTCGGTGAATTCCGAACACTGAAATATTGGAAGTGGTGTCTTCTCAACATCTGG
>NC_090873.1:27624418-27629418 GCF_036669935.1 Montipora foliosa
TTATAGTAAAATATTTTGCTACTCGGTACTTAGGTGTTAGTACAAAGATATGTTAGTTTTTCCCGTTGCCCTTAGTATTGTTTCTCATTCCTGATGCAAGGCGTTTTTGTTTTTTGTTTGGCAGGATTAGATGGCAAGAGCATTTACGGTAAATGATTATTTTGTATGTTTATTATTTTTATTTGTACGTTATGAATTGAGGTAATTTGCACACTAAGTCGTCCACTGAATACAGTTGCGAGAATTCAATTCGTTTCTCTTTTATTATTTAAATTGTCAAACCTGAGTAGGGTTTAAAGCATTCTAGTTACCAAAGCCTCGGATCGACCCAAGACTCTGGGAAACACTACGTTGGAGAACCAAAAATTGGCTCCAGATCATATTACCAACGACACCTCCCACAACAACCAGCATTCAACTATCTGGCTTGCCATCCCATTCGTCGGTGACCTGACAACACAGCTTGTTAAGAAGCTTAAACGTAAGCTTCGTAGATGTCTCGTCGACCCGAGCGTAGACATCCGAATAAAAGAGAAGTTATGTTTCTTCACCAGCACTTAAGGCAAAACGCCGCCATTAAGCCAATCAAATGTTGTGTGCGAAATCACTTGCCCCGGTTCGTACATCGGCAAAACGAAGAGAACTTTCCTTGACCGCTCACAAGAACATGCGCTCACGGACAAGGAAAGCGTTATATATAAACATCTGCGCTATTGTGATCAGATCCAACACGAACAAGGTTTATACAACTTACCGGACATTTTTATCAATGAGAACTACCCACCTTCTACTGCAACTAGACCCTCCGTGAGGGTAAACTGGGTTGCCTGTGGTACGTGCACCGTTCCAAACAATTTTTTTCGAGTCATACCAGAAGAGGCCCTTTGGCTCACAGGTCCTCACACGTTCGTACGACGAAACAGATCTGTCCTTGCGTAATATGTAGCTCTAACAGTGCACGATATTGTTTTGGTATTGTCTATCATTGTAGTGCCATGGTAGAAGTCTTGGGTAAATAGTCTGAGAAGACATGTGGTTACTAGCAAAGTACTGAACCCAGAAAGATTGAAGAAAATAAATGGGAAGTGAGAAACATTGGCTTCTGGGCTGACATGTTGATAAACTTCTTTTCACCACAAGTTTAAGCGTGCCCGCTGAGCATCTGACAGCTTTGTAATGCCGAAGTTCACTGAAGTCAAGCCCTGTTCGGCGGGGTTAGTGTTTGGATGGGAGACCGAAACAATATACCCCTCATAAAACGGAAGCATCGGACCGAAAATACTATTAACGCTAACAAATGCGAACTCAGCAAGGTACAGATCTTGTTAGCTTGCTTTATGCAAAAAACAATTATTGATGCAAAAGTAAATAACTATTGATACACAGTTTTTAGAAAGAGCAGAAGGAAGTCTCCAGGACGGTCGATCGAGAATAACATATTTACGACATGAAAACAACATTAATTTTGAACCGTGAATATAGAATATAAAAAGTTACGATCAGCGACAAACATTTTGGGAGATTTTTGCTACGTTCAAATAAATCGCCAAATCGAAAGTGACATGGCCGGAATTCAGCGGGCGCCGTGATTAAGATACCGCGACATGTTTACTCGCCAAACAGTGAAGCATCTGTGTCAAATGATGGCAAGATACCGGGTTTTTGTAAGTTTCTTTTTCTGTCAAGTGTTATAAAGTTTGACAATGAAATGAGCGAAGTCAAAACAAAGATCACAATCGCACAACTCTTGTTTATACAAAGTCAAAATTTACTCTCCAAGACGCGTTCGACGTTATTTATCACCAGGTAATTTCATCATTTTGGAAATGGCAGCTACTTTATTATTCATCTGCGTCACAATTTTTCACTGATTTTGGGGCTCATTTTGTTGAAACTCAAGCACGCTTCCAACAGACCTGTTTATTTTCGTGACTTCTGCGTTACCACAAAAATTCTCCCCGTATCACATTTCAACACATGTATGCAAATTTGCTAAGCTCGAAAATTACACAACATGATAAATTTACAAAAGCTGGAAATTTCACAGAAATATTTTCTAGCGAAACATTTATCGAAACAAGCAACATATTTGCTATAAGAGGCAAGAAACCCTTCCTATTTCAGTTGCGTGCGTGCAAGCGAAACACACAATCACAAAGCATATGCAATTAAATAAATTTCTGACAGTTCACATCAAACCCTTATCGAAAGAACCTTGACCGTACATAATAAAGCACAAAAGAGACAACAAGCTTTCATTCAAATAATTTTTCACTGTCACATTTCCAACTTTTTTTAACCTTTGCAGAGTTGAGTACAAAATGAATGTTACTTGCCAAACAAACAGGCAAACTTTAAATAGATGCGACTTCAGTAAACACTGTGAGACACAACAGAGATCACAGATCTACTTGTGGTGTTCGATTCCTTCTCTGTCTTTGCTGCACCCGTAAGTTACCAGAGAAATTTCCATTTGGTTTCAGTGTTGTACGTAACACCACCTTGGCGAAATATTAAAAGTACACCTCATTTTGATTTCGGCTCGACTGGCGAAAGATGCACGCTGTCGAAGTCCATTACTCGTCGCTTTTAAGATTCCAGATCTTTATGTTTCACCGCCTGTCTTGACGTTCCATTCTTGAGCTCCATATGGGTATATTTTCTTTAAAGATGTACTAAAACGCCATTCGCGTTAGAATCACTTCCGACGCCATTACAGGTTAATTGTGCAGAGCAAGCTACGCATTACCCTAGCCCCCTGAAACCTAACAAAATACGCACAGAAGACTCTATGCACAAAGACACCACTTAGCAGGAGAGTGACAGGCAAGACTTTTACCGACACGGAAAAAAATACTAAAAAAAAGAAAACGGAAATCTACCTATTTTCCGACTGGATTGCCATAGGCAACCCAGTAATGAACAAAGAATTATTCACCCAAACCGTGCGTGGCAACACAAACATAATACACCGGGATGACAATTGGAGTCTATTATAATATAAAGAATCGTACCATATCAAGCGTTCAGCACCATCTTTGAACAATGGTTTAAAAGTCAGTAGAGAACTATGCCTATTTTCTTGACAGTTTCGTTCTTTGTTTTGTACTTTCACGTGCTTAAAATGATGTACCATCATGCAGTAGATAAATTTCTGCTACCTGTACCTCACCTCAGCCTGAAGATGATATAGGATATAGAATTATATCGAAATATTACAAGTATACATCAACGATTCCTTGCATTTGTTGCCTGTCTTATAGACACGGTGCAATTACTCGGTATTACATTTATTCTATACCTTTCAAAAGTATCAGCAGGTAATGGATTTTGGAAAAAACATCCGAAACGCTGATGAACAAGCATACAAAGTAGCAGTTACATTTGAAAGGCTTAACAAGAAGTTGTTGTCGGCAGAATTGGCTTTGCGATTCCTGTACCACTGCCGCGATGAAGATGTATACCCTAAATTTACCCGTTGGAAGAACCTCAACAACAAGGATGAAAGAACAAAGCACCGTTGCTACAGGAGAATTATTTTTGATGAAATCAGCCACAAAATCGTTCCTGTCAAACGGCTTAAGAATGAAACCGTGGTCGCCGCGGGTAACTTATCTCAAATACCATGGATGAAGAGAATGATCATCAAACACGCTATCCGAAATTATATCAAACGACAAGAAAAGAAAATTCGTGCTCGCCGAGAGAATAAGTTTCGTTACCCTCTGACGTCATAGATTTTGCACTGTTGCCCGCTCAGAGACTATTGGCGGGAAACAGTTTTATTGTTAGATGTCATGTGACCTCGAAGTAACCAATGAGAGCGAGCGCTGTTGGGGGAATTCTTCAGCTGTATAACAAGACCTCTTGTGTCTGCCCACCTTAAAGCTTCTATATGAATAATTGTAAAACGGTTAATAATTGCACCGTCGTCTTCATGGAACGCCTCGAAAGCCCACTTGGTCGGACGCAGGAGTGCAGTATTGGTCTACCGTCTTGGTGTGCCTGGTTCAAATTCGGCCAGTACAAAGATCTTTTCATGTTTCTATTTTGCTGAGGATAAAAAGCGGCTGTTCATATTGTCTTTGGAAATTTATATCTGGCAAAAATATATCTGAGAAATAAAGTGGATTGATATTGATTCCACCATCAAATGGTGCACTACAGCAATAAAAAGTGAACTCATTCAAGGGAATTCCTCTTGCTGAAAAATGTGTTTGTCTAGCGCGGTATCCAAATTGCTGACAAGTGACTTCGCCAAAAAAGAAATATAAGTTATACCGAAAATATAATGTCCCGACAAAAAACTTCTTCTATTCAGCCAGTTAAAAGTGGGGTTGCTCCAAAGCCCAGTTGAATGATAAATTCTTAAATCTACCGACCACCCTATAAACGGGCTGATAATCGTCTCGTACGTGATCTTTCTATCATAAACTTTTGCAATTCAAAGCGACTTCTGAATATATTACGCCTGCTAGCTAAGAAAGGATATCTTTGATATGCCCGAACTTTGCCAAGGTCAAATACGCTCTTTCGGTTACATTTAATGATGACTGATGACCCAAAGTCTGTGGAAACACCTGCCTTATGTCGTCTTCCCACAACATTCTCGTTCTCGCAAACTTTCACTCGTGTTTCTAGAACTCGATAGAAACATGGTACATGTTTTCTATTTCTTAATTAATAAATGTAACTGATTATTTCAAACATTTAGTTTTTAAACTTAAAAGTAATATATTTCTGTGTTTTTGTGTTTTAGATAGATATCGTGATTATTTTACTACTCCATACTTTGTCTTTATCCGCGACGCACTAAGCTACCTGGTTTTGCTTGGACTCCACTTTACCATCTGCCTGGAGACTTCAAGCATTTCTTTCACTTGGATAGAGTGGGCCATTCTAGTATTCTTCATGGGTCGTGTATTATTCGAACGCGAACAATTCACAAATAAGACAGTCGACTGGGGTTGGAAAGGTTTTACTACGAGATTCTCCAATTA
>NC_090873.1:27634418-27641918 GCF_036669935.1 Montipora foliosa
AACTACACGTACCTTTTTCTTTAAATTACCTTACATTGGTCCTTTTTCTTTTTTCACGCCATTTTGCCAAACGTTATTGTGATAATATTGATATTAAGTTGTTTTCTCATCCAAACATGTTCAGTGTGAAGGATCCTGTCCCTCTTGGGCTCCGTGCGGGTGTGGTATACAAGTGTCTGTGTGCGGGCTGTAGTGCCTGCTATGTCGGCGAAACTACCCGGCATTTTTCCACGCGCGTACGTGAGCACACTTTCAGTGACAGGACCTCGCACGTTTTTAAACATTTACAGAATTCTGAGCACTGCCGCACTTTGTACTCTAATGACTGTTTCAGCATCCTAGATCACGCTTCTACCACCTTGCAACTTAAGATAAAAGAAGCTATTCATATTCAATGGGAGAAACCTACACTTAATCATCAACTTTATCATGTTAATTTAAAACTTTCTTTGTAATTTTTTACATTGTCATGTTTCCTTTTGTTCTTATAGTTCATTAGCATTTTGGTTCACACTATAAATTCAACTCTGTACTTTGTAATTTAAACTGAAGATGACAGAGGTTTCTGTCGAAACATGTTTTTAAATTGAAAAAGTGTTGCAAATATCGGAAACAACGGACGCAGATGACTCGCGCAAGTTTTCTATTAATAGGTGAAGTATAGGTGTTCTCGATTAGTATAGTCATATACGTTCACCTTGGCACACTTTGACAGGTACTCATTAATGACGTCATTAATAAAAAACACCGCCCCTTTTGTATTTGAATGGGTTTTATTGACAGCTGATTGATTTGCATAATAACCCTAACCCTAAAAACCACACGGAGACACTTTTGTTGATTTTTGAAAAAAACTCAAAGAAGTTTACAAGTGGGACGTGTGCCGGGTCCTAGTGGCACACAATAACAAACTAAAAGTTTTCATGGGGACAACGGTCACCAGGACCCGGCACACGACCCACTTGTACACTTCTTTGACTTTGACTTTTTCAAAAATCAACAGTGTTTCCGTGTGGTTTTTAGGGTTACAGGGTTATTATGCAAATCAATCAGCGGTCAATCAAACCCATTCAAATTCAAAAAGGGCGGTGTTTTCTATCGATGACGTCATTTGATGAGTATCTGCCAAAATGTGTCAAAGTGAACGCATATGACTACTTCGATTGTCTAAAGCCACCATGTTATTTTACAATTTATCTTGCTGGGGAAGGCGGGGTCTAAATGGGACGGCTAAAGTATAAATTCAGTATAAATTCGTGGCGTAAACGTCGTTGTAACGGGCAGTATCGCAAGTACCTTTCAAATAGATCGGACTGGATCACCTAGGTTTAGAACCACATGATCTCGCGTGTCCATTCTAACTTTAGCGTGTGGAGCAAAACCTAAAGATGGAATTATAACTGTAAAATATCCCGCTCACTATTTCAGAGGAAGAGGTTAGAGATTGTCGTAGAGCGTCTGGAGTCCATTTACTTTGCTAAATACGGATATTTGTTTCCTCTAACAGGTAGGAAGGATTACATTCATGTGCTATAGGATTACATTGAGTGTTAAAACAGTCGAAGTATATATGGTCACGAAACAATCGAACTGTTGATTTATTAATAGTAATTACCTGTTTATAATATCTTTACTTTTTTAGATTCTAGTGTTTTATATTTCTTAGTTTCTAAGTTTTCAGATCAAAATTGTGGTTTTAGGGATAATTTGTAATGGTAATAAATTTATATAGCGCATTTTCTATTAACATATTCAAATGCGCTTTACAAGCAAGTGATCTATATGGGTGAGATCGGACATCAGCATATACAGGCGCCGCTGGCAGCCGCTATCAGTCCATTAGCGATCTCACCCAGCTCATCTCATGAATGAAGGGTGCTCCATGCTCTACTCTTTAGGAATAGTGTGTGGGTTCTTTTACGTCCCACATGATTATGAGCATTGAAGGGTTGTGAGACGGGGCCTACGGTTTATAGTCCTTATCCGAGAAGACTTGAAAGTCTTAACCATTTGCAGATGTAATTACAAAGGCAGCACTTTCTCCTCAGTTATTTTAAGACCCTGAGTGGTGGTTCGGCCCGAGTCGAACTCACGACCTCCCCCTATGGCAGCCCGATGCCGATTATTATTATTATCATTATTATTATCATTATCATTATCATTATCATTATCATTATCATTATCATGATACTTTTCAAGCGTTCAACGCCAGAAACGACACTTAAAATAAAAGTCACGCTGCTTTATGTCAAAACGCCCATTTTAATGATGCTTTCAAAATGTTAAAAAACTGAACCAACTAAGAAGCATCTGTCAAGAGAAACATGGCTTGATATAAAAGAGAGGTACACCTCAGAAAGTCGTAATTGATTCTAAATGTCACATTAGCAAACTCATAGAAGAAAATGATTTACTTTCGGTTCATTTGGTGGTCCTTAATAGGAGCAACTGTTCTAATCAGTTATGTCGTCTGCCGTTTCTGAATTAAAGTGAAATACCAAATGTGTCCATCTGGAGACATAACAGCACTTCCGTGTGCAACGCGATGTGCAGTCTTTCATAAAGTACCAATAAATAGCTTTTATTGGGAGTGAGTTTCAATGGATTTCCGTAAAACGGAAAACGAAAGAAATTACTTTGGCCGATCACAAAGGACACAATCATCCCTTGAAAGAATCAAAACAAGCGAAAAATGACTGTTATTAGTTTAGATTGGGTGGCAAAGGGGTGCGAATATTGTGCGCCTATCGCTTTGTCCAGTTATGCAAAACCAGTTCATTAAAATCCGGATAACCTTGGACTTTCAAGAGAAAACCGCCGTAAAAAGTCTTTCGCAGCAATGCGAAACTTGGAGCTCAAAGTTGTTAGGCTTTCGTACGTTTTCGTTTTCTCTGTGGAGGCCATGTGTTCTTTTTATTATTAATCTATGAGTGACTGTATTCTCTTTACACAAAATTTCTTTCTCTTACAGACGAAAGGAAACTGGATCGTGTTCTTCTTGAAATCGAGCGGAATCGGCAAATGGCCAACAAGGTTGCGGAAAGAACTTTCACAGCATCTCACAGTTCAGACAAAAACGTCCTTCCCACAGGTCCTCAGGTAGTGGAGCTCACAGCCGGCTATATTACAGCTCTTTCTTTTAAATTTGGAAGCTGTTGAACTAAGTATTTAACCATCCTTCTCTCTCTGGTTTAGCCATAGTTTGGAATATCTGAGGATGACAACACTACACCAAAACCACGCTGCGATATGTTACGCTAGGCAAGCCATACCACGCAACTCATTCGATGAATTACAATCCTATCCAGATATAGAAGCAACATTCATAGCATTTTTAAGCTCAGAGAACAGTATTGAAGGGGACCTACGCGCAGTCACCGTGCCTTTCACTTTTGATCAACATTGTTCTTACTTTCATAATGCTCACTTTGTACCTTATAGCGGACCAATTAACTGCTTACAGGACGCTAGCAAAAAAGAAGAGGGAGGTACCTCGTTTTCGAAGGCTTGCCTCTGAGGTCCAGTTTACATGTACGACTCGTGCCTACATGATATGACGTTTCTCGAGACTTGTAAATCAGACATATTAACTTAACAGTGCCTCGGTGGTCAAGATAACTTATGCTTTTTCTCAACGCCTTTTTCGACACTTTAAGCCATACAAAATATCCTGTTGATATGTACTTTTGTACTTTGACTTAATACAGGCTTGGGTCAGTAGAGGTATAAGTGTCGAAGAATGCCTTTTAACATACGAGGGAGCCAAGCTGTGCGATCTCTGCACACCTGAAAAACCATGGAAATATCACGGCGCCAGATACTTAATCCCATTTTCACCTGAGTTTCCTCATTTTGAGGTAATCACAGTGACACAGTATTTAACTTAAAGTTTTCCCCTTTTCTACTAAAAATTGTAAAATGTTTTTGTTATCTACTCAACTACACCGTTAAACCGGTGAAAACGAAAACTCGTTAAATATTACACAGATATACTTGTTATTTAGAGCAATGGATGAAAGTTACTAAAATATAAAGTTATCCAGATAACGAAATGGGATACAAACCAACATTAGAGTTTTTTGGATTATTCGACAAAGGAAAGTGCTGATATCCAGTACTATCACTGCACAACACCTAAAATAAAACAGTCTGAGGTGGAAAGAAGAGGCCAGATAACAACCAACGCCTGCTTTCTTAGAATTACGTTAAGGACAGTACGCCAAGAAGTGTAATTGAGGCCCCACCGGAGGGGGGGAGGGGAGGGGGGCGTTTTCAATGTTTCACATTGCTGTTGGAGATTTCAAGAAACTGGATGTCTTTTGTCGCGATTTCACTTTAACTGCTGTGGCTACTTTTTAGGCCATGTCGCCTGTCGGAAACTACCCTGGCAGAGCCTCTTAATTTGTTCACACACATTGTAGGTATTCATTCAAGAAACAGGGAATAGAAGGTTTCTGGGCATTGGCGCAGTCTGGGAGGACTATGGAGCCAGTCATTCCATGCCAGGATGGTCAAAAGGAACTGTCGGATATCATGTTGACGATGGAAAAATATTCTATGCTGAAAACCCAGACAAGGGAAAAGAAGTCGAAGGTAATATTTCACGGGCTTTCCTTGCAACTTATCAAACTAGCGCGTCGAGTCATGGGATTCGAACCCTGCATTGACACTTTCAGTCGAGTAAGACGGTCAATCACACCTAAACACAATAATATCATGGTAAGGAACGTTATAAAAGACATCAAGCTACTTTTCTAACTGATAAGTCTCTTAACTGTTTTATTTTGCACTGTTAATATACTTCAATCAAGGCCACCTTAGAGTTTGAAACAAAAGAACTACGCTAGAACAGTGCGATTGTTAGTGGTTGGGTGCAAACAATTTTGATTCGGTCAAATAACGTTTGAATTTCTTTAACGTTGACTTGAACAGCGCAACGAAGATGTCATAAAAATAATTTTATGCTCAATGCAAACGGACAACTCTTCAAGGTACAGCAGAAGTTGGCGAGAAGAGCAACGGGACACTTCGTGACGCTTATTAAAATCAGCCTACATCTAATTAGGGTCAATCCTGGACATACAGACAAAGCAACACTATATATAGCAAGAAAAAATATTTGAAACTTGCTCGAACCCAACGCAGGCGAATTAAGTGAAAGAAGCCATTTGCGCAGTCCCAAGTGTGTTTGTATTGATCTTTGCTTTGCTTTTGCTTGGTTTGCGGTTGGATATAGATGCCATGGCTTATTGTGGCGACCTGATCGGCTGTACCATCAGGTTCGAGAAGGAAACGGACGGTAAAGTGCCTGTGGTGTTCACACTAAATGGACGACGAATCACGGAAGATGAGATATGGATAGACTACACTCCGGGTGGGAAAGAAATGTACCCTTACATAGGCATGGGTCACCAAGGAATAAGAGTGTTGGCCAAGGTTTGTGCGATTAATTGAGCTCATTAAATACAATTTATTTGCTTAATTCTTGGACAGGAACAGCACTATGAGTCAGCTCTATCTAGTTTCCTAATTGTGGCACTTATTAGGAAACAATCGGTATAGGAGTAATCGTTGTCTTTTACTTAGTTGAAGACTCAGGAGTACAAAACGCAAAATTACTCAGATTTTTTACTTTGAAATAGATAGACAATAATAAACTTACAACTGCTAGAAAATAAGTACACAAACGAGTTAAGTCTCTGATAAGGGACTTGTTAAGTACTCATACCATTTCAAGTAAAACGATCAAACAAGTCAAACTCCGATAAAATACATGACATACAACTGACATCAAGGAATATCTCTTATTAGTATATACTAAAACAGTGGATAGCGTTGAACGCGCTCGCTGATTGGCTACTCAAACTCCGTATATCCATTGTTAGTATATACTAAAACAGTGGATAGCGTTGAACTCGCGCGCTGATTGGCTCGTCAAACTCCGGATATCCTGTGCTATTTACCTCCGAGCAACTCAGGAAAAAATGGCGTCCCGATTTGCATCCGTGACAAGTGAAGAAAACATCCAAATTAATTTTTTGTGGTGTATATTGTCTCACTGTTTTAGTATATACTAAAACAACTATTCACCTCGGTGTCGGTGGCTAGCGTTGGATATTTACCTCACCGCTTCGCGGCTCGGTAAATACATGATCCACCGGCTAGCCACCTCTACTTCGGTGAATAGTTGTTAACTATTCACCTCCAAGCAATTTGCGTGGAATTTGCGCCCGAAAATGTTGTAATTTTTGCAGGAATAAATAAGTTAAAATCATCTTTTGTGCTATATTAGGGCCGTTTATACCCGCGGCTAACATAAGATGCGAACACCCCGTTTAAATGGTACAAAATCGAAGTTCACGGCCTACTCCATCCGCAGCTAGCTCAAGCCGCGGCTTATCCTGGCCTAGGGGTTTTGGGCTGTGCTTATCTTGGCCGCGGCTTACCTTGGACGTGAAAGTATTCGTATAAATGTCCGCGGCTTGCTCAAGCCGTCAATGGCTCCTGCGCATGCGCTTGTTTTGTTATTATAGCCCAGATTTCCTCTTTTGCTGCCGTCCATTCGCCTGAGAAAATTAAAGATTCAGCGAAAAAATGAATGTGGAGTGCCCCGGAAGAGAAACAGTTTCTCAATATTTGTAGTGGTATTGAAATTGTTGAGCAACTTGATAATTGCGTCACTTCAGCCAGTGTAAGTTCTGCAGCACACCGCACGTGTTCGTCTACGACTTCACTGGATCGATACATGATTACGTGTAAAAATTTAGTTTGTTAATTTTTCTTCGCTTGTTTGCTTACTCGAGCTATTTATCTTGAATGTCGCAAGTCTTGCCTCACAATTAATTACCCCAAAACGAAGCATCAAAATAAATTACAAGTGAGACTATGATCCTCGCAGTTATGAACGCAATTTTTGCAATTGCATAAAGAAGCCTGAAAGATTCAGGACTTCAACGAGGTTTGAACCCGTGGCCTCGCGATACCGGTGCGACGCTATAACCAACTGAGCTATGAAGCCACTGACGTTGGGAGCTGGTCATTTGTGGGCTCCAATGTTCCCGTAAGGAATGAATCAACGATGAAATGATATATGAAATGAATCATATATGAACTGTGGATATGAAATCAAGTGAAGCTATGATCCTCGCAGTTATGAAGGCAATTTTTGCAATTGCGTAAAGAAGCCTGATACGATCATAATTGCGAGGATTTCATATCCGCAGTTCATATATGATTCATTTCATATATCATTTCATCGTTGATTCATTCCTCACGGGGACATTGGAACCCACAAATGACCAGCTCCCAACAAAGAAACTTACTAATCTTACTTATATGTTTCCGGTCACCCGTTAACCTGTGTGTAGAACGACGGCGGGAACGGCAACGAGAACGTTATCTCAAAGTATGAATTCCCGTTATTATAATCACTTCGAGACTATTCCAAGCTTTTTAACATGACAATGGTGTGGCAGTCCCTCAAGATTTAAACCGATATGA
>NC_090873.1:27651918-27671918 GCF_036669935.1 Montipora foliosa
ATTAGGGGTTACCAGGATACGGGGTATTTTATAGGTATAGGGGAACGGTATATTTGGGGGGAAAATTGACGAGATACGGGATATTTAAAAAAAACCCAACTGCGGCATTAACGGAATACAGGATATTTAGGCCAAAAATTATTAGGATACGGGATACTTAGACCCCTCAACACGGGGCCTCAACAATCAGCACAGCAATACTATCAGAATTTACATTTACTAAAGCTTTTTGAGAAATGTCAGGTTAAAAAGGTGAGATTTCTTTGGAATATTGACTGGAGATTGGCCGCTTCATTAATTTGCAATTTAAAATTTTGAAATCTGGAAATTCGAAAATTTTGAAATATGCGATAAGGACAACACAACGTCGATTGTCAAAATCAACAGAGAACTCAGAAGGCGCGAAATAGTCGTGACAATCATCTCCAGTTCCCCTTCTGTGATCACACGGGCTTGTACCCCGCCTGAAGTGAAATGTTTTAATGGATAAAACATCGAAAATAGAATTTCTTTTGCAGTCGTCATCAGGACAATGGATACATTCAATCAAGTAAATAAAATAAAAAATTTTCGTGAGCACTTTAAAGTGATCTATCTCTTTACTTAGGGTACGATGATATACCGGTGTATTCATGGCATGCTCCCATGGAGTATATACCATTAATGTTGTCGGTGTCTCACGGGAACGAGGCCTTTCAATGTTTTCGCTTACAAAATTCGACCTTTTCTGTCTGAAACTCCCGCCGGAAGTGAAATGTTTTGATGGATAAAACATCGAAAATAGAATTTCTTTTGCAGTCGTCATCAGGACAATGGATACATTCAATCAAGTAAATTAAAAAAAATCTGTCGTGAGCACTTACTATGATCTACCGGTGTATTCATGGCATTCTCCCATGGAGTATATACCATTAATGTTGTCGGTGTCTCACGGGAACGAGGCATTTCAATGCCTTCGTTTGATTACGGAACACTAAACGAATGTGGGAATGATGTCGGGGGAAAAACCTCACGAAATTCGACCTTTTCTGTCTGAAACTCAACTAGATATGCGCTAAATGGTAAAGGAACCCTCTGAATAATGTCTATTCCACGAAGATGGATGAACTGCCCTAGGAAAAGCAAGATAATTGCAGGTTTGCAAGATCCTACAGTAGTTAAGGCTTTATTTGCTATATTTTGTGTTCTTAGTTTGAGAGGCCCCACGATAATGCGACCTTATGAAAAGTAAAATCGTTCATCATGCATTAAATTAATGTATAGTTAATAGATTGCGCGAAATTATATGGAATCAACCCTCAGCATAATTGAAACCTTATTTAATTTGCGAACCTTGACATACACTTTGCATTCACTTCTCACTTCTTTCACGGACCTGAATAATTTGTGATTACCATGACTATTTTCCTCGTCATAAATATGGTAAATCTCGGGGATCATTTCGCCATCTCTTCTCAAGTTGAATCCTGCAACTATCTGGAATGATATCCCTTTGACTCTACATAACAACCTCACAATAAGTAACTTAGGCCCGTTTCAAACTTCGAACTTTTCATCTGCCGAATCTAATGCAAATGAGACAAATCTATTGTTTTCACTCATTTGCATTAGATTCGGCTCATGAAAACTTCGACGTTTGAAACGGGCCTTAAGAAAAAATATAAACTTATACTTTATGAATATTTGAAGTAACTCTTAAAAAGCATGTGGAGTAACTGCAGAATACAGGGCCACACAGGGCCATCACATGCAAATTAGTTAGAAGCTTTTGTAGAACGAGAACATAACAAGCACTATTGTTATTCAATGATATGGAAATAAGTGGTCCTGCATTCTATAATTTAGCCAAGCATGCTGTTATCAACCCCTGAAAATCGTCTTTGTTGGTCTTTTGGAATACCTACAGAATACCAGGTTACTTGTTTAAGCCGAGTTATCATATGTCGGGAAAATCCCAGACGATCGGGGATTTCACAGTTTCCCGACTGTCCCAGATTTTGCCGACTAATGAAAACCATAAGTCATAGACAACCCCGATAATCTGGGATGGTCATGGACAAATTGGGAAAATAGGAAATGTTTCTATTTTCCCGGCATGTCCCAGATTTTTGCAATTGTTGGCGATCATTCCCAACATATGAAAACTCAAATTTGTACCGTCCGAGACATCGGCGATGGCTTTAGCTCATTACCAATCCTCTAAATTGCAAGTTTTCAGTTTTTGGCGAACTTTCCACTTTCCGCGAAAGTCACCATCGGGAGAATCTGGGACAAGCGCCTGGCGATTTCCCATTACTCGGCAAAATCTGGCCTGGATCTGGAAACTGTGAAATCCCCGACTGTCTGGGATTTTCCCGACATATGAAAACTAGGCTTTATGTGCATGTACATGTATCTTGTTCTTAAAATTAGACACTCCATGAGCGTAAACTGGGTTGCCTGTAGTACATTATATGCAAAAACAGAGGGCAATGAATGGGTAAAAACAAAGAAAATTTGGGTAGACAAACAAAAAGTGTTATGGCACTTTTCGCTTCAGCCAATATGTACTCCTGGTAACTCCTACAATGGAAGAAGCAGGCCGGGGGATTGAGCTCGAATGCGGCATATTTCTCGTCATTCTCACAGCTGCTCAGTCCGGAAACAAAACACCACTAAGTTTTGTTTCCTTTCCTCAGAAACCAAGCGCATCTATTTTAACTTAGGACAGCAGTGTGGTGTAGTGGACAATCAAACTAGAGTTATTACAGTTGAGCCCACATCTCATCGGTGTTAGTTTCAGAAGGTGCGAAAACAAGGCTTTCGGGTCTGAACATGCAAGAACTTCTTATCAAAGGAGTGCATGATTTCTTGATTCTTGACTGTTTTCTTCGCTTTTTTGCGAGTAATTTGAATTTTATTGTGGAAAGTATGGAAAGGCACTGTATAGCATATGGAGTTTTGTGTTTGTAGGCGATGAGGTTGTGTTATATTCGTAAGCCACGTTAATCCATGGTGTCATAAAACAAAGGCTGATATTTTAATGCGCACAGTTTATTTTGGAACTTCTTGGAACTTGCTGTATTGTGTGCTTGAATTTTGCATTTGTGTTGGTTGCTTACATGTATCTTCAGCGGCTCTGTATAATTATCTCTAAGGCAAATAACTCTCTAACTTTCTTGTAAATGTCAGTAACACTGAAATGTAATAGTCATGTTAATGTTCTATGCCCATAGCCATTGATAGTACAAAGAATTGCATTGTGGTATATGGCTTTTGAGGAATGTTTTCTGTTGATAGTTGGATAAAAGTTTCCTTTATCCATTCTAATGAGATACATGTGCTCCTCATAAGAAACGTTTGGGAAATTTGGTCAGGACCAGCTATCAAGGTTTTCCTTGAAGATCAAGATTGTGTGACCAGTGTCCCCTTTGATAGAGTAGACTGAGAATTGACTGAATTGGACATTGATTTTGAAGATTGTCTTTAAAGCGATTGACAGTTTTTATTAACCTTAGGGATTCTTTTTCAGAAAAATTCCTTGCATTTAAAACACCACTGGGACCTCGTTATGATGTTGACATCCCTGAGGCAAATCGATTTCAACTGCCAATGTTGTTTGCATATCTGCAGTCACTTAAGGTGGGATATAAATGTACAGTAAACACCTGCATAATATTATTATTATGTTTCTGTTAAGTTCTGTTAAGTTTCTGTTAATGTTTCTGTTAAGTTTGAATTGTTACTTTCATCTTCAAGTTGTTAACAGTGGAGTGCCTGTAAACTACAGGTAGCTTGATACCTATGTGTACTTCCACTATAAAGAAAGCATTTAATTTTTTTTTATTTTGTAGTCCATATGATTGTCGAGTATGCTTCGATCATTCAGATGAAGAACAATTATCTCCTCTGCAATCGCACAGAATACAGTCATGTAGTTTCAAAGACTTTCGTCTCTCAAAATACACAATGTACTACGGAAGTAATTTTCACTAACAAGCTGAATTGTAGGGTACAGCTGAATTGTCGGGCAGATCGTGCTCTCGATTACAAGCATACGGAGTAAACTTGAAATACCTCGCCGGTCCAATGATATCGAAGACTGTTTACGGTCCGTGTGACTGTTGAGTACGCTTCGATCATACAGCCAAAGGATAATTAGCTCCTCCGCAATTGCACAGAAGAGTGTCGTTTTTTGTGATTTTTTCCCAATTTCAGCAACCAGAGGGCTAAACTCGCTCGCTTTTCTGCATTACTCCTGAACAAGATTCTCCGAGAAACTTTGGCAGGCTTTTCTTTTATTCGTATTTCCAGTTGCATTTGTGCTATTAGTCTATCGAGGAATCAGTCAAGTGACCAGCTCATTAAATTCTCGATTCCTTCAACTCGATTCTTGATTGTCTTTCCTCGATCCTCGATTCTCAGGAGAATCGAGGATCGAGTCATGAATCGAGACTCAAAAGAGACTGTCAACTTACTTTTGCATGGTACTGTATGTTCAGCAGATTACCTTGAAGTGCTTTTGGGCTTTAAGCTTATTATAATCAAGGCCACCTGTATTAGTGACCATAGCAAGACACTAATAATTATTGATCACATTTATACTAACACTCCCCAAAAGTATTAAAATAATGGTATTTTGTTTACATGTACATGTACAATAGCGGGTACAATGTGTTTCGGTCCACCTTCCAGTGTTGTGCATCATGGTGCACAAATTTCCAGAAACAAATGGAACATTTCTCTTCAGAGACTCCTCCGATTTCAACAAAGATTTTACTTAAAGAGATTTCAGAAACCAATTTTGCTGGTCTTAAACAGTAGGAGAGGACGTCAATGAAAGTACACTGTATGAACGCTTTTGTCGAAACCCTCTAGCAGGGATCCATATTCATTTTTATCAAAGTTGTCCGCCGGGCAAGTGTGTCTCCTGATATACTTTCCTGGCCAAATTTTGGGCTGCCCGGGCAAAAATGCGGAAGTATAGCAAATGGTCGATAAAATAAAATTATTATTAGTTGTAACTTAGCATTCATGTTTTATTTTACACACTCGTCAATAATTTTGACTCTGGAGTATGTTGTTATTTGCACCATGGGAACACGATTTACAGTGATCCATTTCTGCCGCTGCAAAATGTACTTGAATGTACAGCTGTAGCTTACAAAGTTACGATTCAAAGACCCAAAGTTTTGACGCTCCTGCAATCAAGATTTTGTGTTTTCCTGTTTGTAAGCAGCATGTTCTGCTCCACTTGTTTACCTTTTTACTGGAGGTGGCGACACACCTTGTAACTATTACTCCACATTCTCAGCCGAGACCACAAGTCACCCTTTGCTCTTTGTTAAACAACTTGCTAACAACCATGCCAGCGGCTACATGTAGATGCATGTACATGAAAATTGAGCCTGCAATCGTTTGAAGGAAAATACCTCGTGGTCAAAGATGGCGCCCAAACTTGCGATCTCGTTGCTGAGAAAAGCTGCTTGTTTATTCCTTATTTTCTTGAAGTTTCCATTGAATGAAAAGCGATCAGAATGAAAGTACATTCTATATTATAACATTTGATGGCATTCATAAAAAGTTATTAAAACATCACTCGTCCAACAGACGACTTTTGGAGTTCTTATACTCGTCCGGGCGGGTTTTTAGTCGTCTGGGACGACCGAACGACTGCGAATGTGGATCCCTGCGCTAGCAAATAATGGATAAACATGCTCCACTAAGGAAGCTTTCAAACAAAAAAAGTAAAGGAAGCCATGGATGATGACCACTATTCTCAAATCAATTAAGAAAGACAAATTAAAGCTTTTTGCAACTCATTTTTGAAGTACAATACAATGCAATACATACTTAATTGACCGCTCCCCCATAGGGGCTTTTCAGGGCCAATGAAACACAATCACTGAAACAACAGAACACAACAACTACAACTGTTAAGAATCCCAACTGGCCGGAGGCAAATTCAGGATCAAATTCAATGAGTGGTCAGGGCGGGTCTTGAACCCGGGATCCCCGGATCTCAAGGCAAGCGCCCTAACCACTGGGCCACACTGCACCTCCTAATGACCCAAATGACCCAAACAAAGTCAGCGAGTACAAGAAATACATGTATAATAACAAACTTAACGAAACAAAAGAAGCTTCCAAGGCAAATTACTTTAAAACTCGATTTGAATTGAACAGTAATATTAAACTTAAGTGCTTCTAACCCCAAAAAATATATTTTTTTTCTCTGGTTACCATGTCTGCCTTCTCTCTTTGTGTAAACATGCGTGTCCAGCAGTCTCTCAGACACCTCACCGCAACCTGATCTTGATGATGAATTCAAATTGACCTTTACAATGATTACAATGATTCTAATTATTATTGTTATAACACTCTATTGACAGGTGAGACTAGGATTAATGATTGACTTGACAAACACAACACGTTTTTATGACAAATTGGACGTGGAAAAGACTGGAATCCACCATGTTAAGTTGAAATGCAAGGGGTTAGTTAAGTGAAATTAATGAATAATGACTGTTATTGTTTTGTTCATACTGTATTTTCTTTAATTCATGTATTGAATTTGAAATCAATGACTTGCATGGTGGAGTTAAAGGGGCACTGTCATGCTAAATAATTATGTCGTTTTTAGGTCAAAACTGGGTAAAAATCTAAATTTAATTAGTACTTTAGCTCAGATGTACAACATTCCTGAAAACCCACTGAGAAGATATGAAATGTATTTATGGCACAAAGAGCTATTGGTATTTAAATTAAATTTGTGGTGACTTTCTGAAGACATTGAGTTCAAGTTTTTTTCAAGTTTCAATCCATTTCTATCTTCTCCATCCATGGCTGAAAACAACAAAGAATATAGCTTCAGTGCAGTTCGATGGTTATTGGTAACAAAACTACCGCATTATTGTGTGGTCTTCATTGATGCAAAGACTTCTTTTAGTGTTTTGAAGTTTGACTAAAATAGCGTGACACTGCCCCTTTAAGATCACTTTAAGATTTTGGTTCTTTTATTTTAATGTAGTCAGGGATGATCAGAGGCATACCATAGCTTAGCTTTTTTTTTTAGTACAGTTACACGTACAGTGTAGGGATCTGAATATCAGGAAAAAAAATTATTGAAAACTATAAAGGGAAAAAAACTCATTTCATGGTCAGAGTGGACCACTCCGAATAAGTGATAATCATTACGTACCGGTATTCCATACAGCACCCAGCTCCACCGAAATAACTTTCACGTGCCTATTAGTAACTTAAAGGCCTACATGTACATGTACCGTCAACCGACAGGCTTCTCGACTGCTTGTTTTTGTTATGGAGATTTGCAATGCTTATCATAGTGATCTGATTGGATGAATTTCAGAAGGTCAAGGACTTAAAAATTATATTGGCTGGATAGCATGGCATATCATTCCAATTATATTAATTTTATTTCATTCACGTGTCTTATTTTTCGTGTATTGAACGTATTAAATAAATTAGGTTTGGTGCATATGTAGTGTTTCAAATTTTTCCTGGTTCAAATTTTTTAAAACCAGTTCAATTTTGACTTTCCTTTGTCTGATTATGATAATGAATAATTTTTGACAAAGAAAAAATTTAAACCAGAAAAATTTAATATTTGAACCACAGCACATGCATGAAACAGATCAACATTAGTTTGAGCCTGGTCTTAAACCAGTGATTTCAACTGTCTCCTTTTCATTCCCAGTTTTGTGATTAAAGGATAATGTGGCAAATTAGTTGGTTCTGGGCACCAAAATGTTTTCTCGTTTTACAGGCAAATTATATGTGATGAAAGTTCCAGAACCTATAGCTGGCATTATTGCTGGTCTTTAGGACATTTTTAGCAGCCTGCAATCCTAGAATACGTACACTACAATCATGTACATGTAGTTCACATTCTTGTCATTCCGCAAATGAGTTTCCGAATTTTTTTTCACAGACATGGTGAAACTCCAACACAAGAACAAGTCAACGTTTTTATCAACATTTGTGATCAGTATTTTAACCAAAACCCTGGCCAACTAATAGGTACAATTAATGTATGTTCATATTTTGTGACAAGACACCCAGTGGGAGCTTTAAGCTGCAGTTGATATACCGGCACTCTACCTTCATTTCATCATGAAGCACTTACTCTGATGGCACAAAATCTGCACCAGAACAGTTCTTATTCCTATGGAAAGAAAAAGAACAAAGTCCATTAAAATAACAGAACTAACGAACTAAAGATACATGTATGAGATGTACAGCTACCAAAAACAGTCCGGAAATGTACCTTGTTGGTGCTTTTACAAACTGTTAGCTTCATTGAACGCTGAACGGCAAAACTAGACAACAAAGAGGAAATGAGGGCCTACTACATTTACTATTGACTACAGTATTATTAAAAATTGAATTACAGATATCACATTTCCAGCATTTTTCATTGGCTCGCCAGACACAGGCTATCAGTTCATTATACCTGCTGTACCTAATATGGTACTGAAAACATTTTTGCAGCTCTGGCAAAAGCCGGTTTGGACCAGAATTGACTGAGGCAGAAATGGATGTTTTAGTCGACAATACTACCCCCGGGAATACCAAAGGAGAGTTGTTGATCCTGGAGTTTTTTATAAAACAATAATAATTATTATTCTACACAGGCTTGCTGGATATACATGTAAAATGATTATAACCAACTCGGCACTACAGTATGTGCCTCGTTGGTTAACTATCACTTCATATCCAGAGCGTCCTTGTAGAATATTTGTGTTAAATATACATGTACGACTATTGACTAATAAGCTGTGGTCAGTTGGCTACCGGTACATGTATTCATCTACAGTTGTACATTTGTAATAAATTTTTTCCTGTCAGTTCTAGTGGTACTTGACTACAAACCTTGGTGACTTCTGATGTAAACTTTTTGCATGAGTATAATTGTTTTGGATGGTCCTGCATGATTTGTTTCAATTTGTTTCAGGTGTTCATTGTACCCATGGTTTTAACAGGACTGGATTTCTAATCATAGCGTATCTCGTTGAAAGGGATGATTGGAGGTGTGATACTATAATATGTAAATTTGGTTTTTCCAATAATATTGAAATCAGTTGGTGGAGGTAAATTAACTTCCATAAGATGGATTTGTGAGCTGGAATTTTAAGCATTAACCCTTTGTAAATTTGCTCCAAAGGAAGGGCCAAGCCTTGCAATGTCAGCTAACAATCTTTCTTACACTGGTTGATTGCCTTTTTCTTCTTCTTAATTGATATTAAAACCAAATTTTTATGTTTAAATTACCATCAATGCAGTACTACAGTTTCCTCAGAAACTAAACCCCTCATTTGTCAAATACCCCAGTACTACACATGATGGACAATGTTTGCATTACGAATTTTCCACCAAACGGTCGATGTTTCAATGAAATCGTTGCTTGTTCAGTACATAATATATACATGTACAATGTAGATTTAGCCAAGCCTAAAAACGGAGCTCCCTGATTATTAACTGCATTCTTACTGCCCGTAGGGTTAAAAGTGAAAATATAAGGTTTTGAATTGTCTGCGTTTTGGTGTTTCCGGTTGCTGCTTAATTAAACCATTTTCTTTGCTTTGTTCTACAGAAAATTCATTGCCTAGTGAATTCCACGGTAAATTTCACGCTAAAAACCGATATTGCATGAATCACGAAGCGTGAGTGTGATATCGGTTTTTTGAGTGACATTTGCTTTGGAATTCACCAGTTTGGCAATGAATTTTTCTTGAACCACATGAGTTTTAAAAGAAAACAACCACACCCTCAGCGAGTGAATGGAAAAGGAAAGAAACCATTTCAGAGTCCACTGTCAATAGCCAGCAAATAGGACTCACGCTACAATAATACTAAAAACCATCAAAAATATTTTTCAATTCAAGGTCAAAAAAAGAGTTTTTTACTGATGTACTTTATGCCACTTTATCTATGAAAACAAGATCATTCACATTTTGATGTATTTCGTTGAAACATACCAGTTTGGCTTGGAACAAGAATCGGCAAAATATGGCAATGCAACTAAGAAATTACGAACTTCAAACAAGATCCGCTCCAACACTTAATTACCTTAGGGTGCTTTAAACAAACTTCTGAAAACACAAGCTAGTGAAATTTCCCCGTAATTTTACGAGAACTCATTGTGATTACGTGTTTATAACATAAGAGCAAAATTGTCTTGTTACTGCCAAGGCACATCGAAAAACAGTCGGGCAAACGGATTAAAAAAGCACTTGTTCACTCGCATTTAGAGCAAAACAGATGATTGTTATTTAATTCCAGTTGAGAATAAAAATTAGAGGTTCATTCCTGAACAAAGGAAAACCGATTACCAGTAAACCACTTTTAAAAATACGCATCCACTTTAAATGACGCATCCGTAAAATTAACAAACGTTTAGTGCCCAAGGAAAGAATTTGTGGATTAACTTCTTCCAACAAAGTATGAGCTATTATAACTGTATTCTGTTTTGTCGTTGTCGTTCTCTTTCTCTCTCCTTTCGTTTCTATTCTAGTCATAGGTCCTCCAGGCATCATGCAAGGATCATTCCGTTTTTTATCCGCTCCCCCACTAAGGATGGCTGAAATCCGTACCCTTGATGTTTTTGTTGGCACCCTTTGAAAAATGAAATGAGGAGTCCAAATGTTGTCAGCTTTTTTGAAGGAAAAATCCGAAGCCCCCATTGCAGAAACCAGCCATTCTTAGAGGAGGGTGTGGATAAAAAATGGAACAACCCCAACCTTATCAGAACTTTTAAAGATCTGCCAAAAATTGCCATACAGAGAAAAAAGCAGCTCTAAACAAATTAAAAATAAACACTCAGCTTTAGGTTTATATCCCTCCGATGCTTGACTTGAATAACTGCGTAGCCACCAGTGTGGACCACAGCTATATAATCATGATATGTCAAACTCAATTGAAACCAGCGAAAAATGCAGAAAGAAAACATTTTCCAAACTGTTTTCTACCTGAACACGAAAATCGTTGACTGTGTAAGAACTATAGGTGACACAGTATGGCCGTGTAGCTGCATCAAGCCACAGAAAGCTCACGAAAAATGAAGCCTTGTTTCCCAGGTACCTTTAGGTGAGTTAACCTACATGTTGGTTGAAACTGCAATCTAATCAAAAACCAGTAGCTGGTCAGCGGTCAACTTCAAAAAACAACTGACCTCGGTGAGCTCTAAGCTTGAGCCCATGACATGGTCACGTGACACTGGTCAGCGGATACCTTGTTTTGACAGATGTCAATTGATCATAACATGGATGTCCAGTATCAAAGATATATGCTGTAAACGGTGGTCACATTGGCATACATGTACATGGAGGGGTGGACGTACGTACGGACAGTCAATGACGTCATGGCTATTTATAAAATCAAAGTTACTCACATCGATGGGTTACCATATTTTCTTAACTATGGTGCTCCGTGCACGCGAGGAGCTCTGCTATGAAGAATTTTAAAATTTTTATTGAAATTGCATTTTTGTGTGTTTATTTGTTTATTATAATAAAGTTGCTATATAACACACGCTCTCATTGGTGAGAGTACAAAGCACGAAACAAACGAAAGCTCACGCCATCATCCGCAGAAATGGCAGATGAATTTCCGAATTTTTCCTTGGGTATTGTTGAAGCTGTCAGTTAAAGGCTTGCTCAGATATTCTGTCAAGTGCTTTGGATGGAAGACCTCAGCCGTCGCCTGGTCCAGCAGTTCTTTCAAGCTCAGAAAGTCCTCACGCTGGAGTTCTTCATTTACAAAATTCCCAACAGGTTTTCAGATTCCTATCGGTTCGTGTTTCCCCCTACACTTCTTTCGTGCTCTAGCCGCTTCCTTCGTGCTTTACAACAGAACAGAGCACAGTCAACGCTTCTTTATTTGTTGATTATTGCTTAAGCACCATCTCATGACAGTACATTGTAATTTCGGCATAGAATCTGATTCCCATACATTTCATGTAAATGAGCAAATCAAAATTGTCTGAACAAACTCACACAGCTGCAAAGGAATAATCTATGTGCAAAATTGATTGACTTTGCATAACACAATCATTAGTTGATAATGCCAGAAATTTATGCTTCGGTTATTCTCATGCTATGTGAAGTGAGTGGCATATTGTGATGCAATTTGCGTCGGGCCCTGGAATATGCGCAGAACTGTAGTAAGCGATGTGGTTCTTCTTGTAAATATTGTACACATGGACCAAATCCTCAGACTGACTGTTTCATTTGTATACTTTTCCAACTGTTACCCTCAGGCTGGTACTTAATTCTTACCTCAAATTTGCTATGAAATTATTCTGCTGTCCCTTCTCGAGATTTGATAGCATAGGAAATCCTTGATTTTGAGTGCAATTTGAAATGAATAAGCTTAGGAAAACTGTGATTACTTATTATTGTATTTTAGTCCACAATGTAAAAGAGAAATCATGAAAATGCCAATAAAAATACTTGAATTCTTGAGAGATACTTGCACATGTTCATGTCTCTTGTCATATTTATCACATGCTTATGGTCTCTGCTGTTTTTGTAATAGGGACCTTTAGATTGGAGGATGAGGGCGTTTTCCATTCTGAGCACACACTTTGAAAAAGGTCGGCCTCCAAACCTTATGCACATGCTCAGTACGGAAAACTCGTACTCCCAGTCATTCTGTTCGTCTGATCTAAAGGTCCCTAATATCTCTGCATAAGAATGTTTTCCACACTATCAAACAACCAAGAAGAAGTTCTTTTCATGTTGTTTCCATTAATTTTATAATTTTTAGAGCCATTTTTTTAGGCTTGAGTTCGTAGTGTTGACATCATCATCGTCATCCAATTTTGATCTGGGTTTATCCCCGTAAACAGAGGTGGCCGGATTTACCCCACTTGGACAGCAATCTGTCTAACTCCCACTCTCCATCTCGCTCGATTCATGGAATCCTTTTTCTCCGATCCAACACTCTTGCTCTCCTTCTTCACTTGCATCTTCCACATCTTTTTTGGTCGTCCTCGCTTCCTCTTGCCCTTCACTTCAAACTCCAACGCTTTTCTCAGAAAATGCCCATCATCCCTCCTCAACACATGCCCGTACCATCTCCCTCCATTCGCCTTTGCCATCTGAACCACTGTTTTCTTCAATCCTAACAGCTCCATTAGGTCCTCTGTCCTCTTCTTGTCCATCAGTTTTGCACCACACATTGCTCTCACCATTGCTCTCTCTGTCCTTCTCAAAATTGTCATCTCATTTTCCCCCATACACCATGTCTCATTTCCATATAACATTGCCAATCTTACATAACTCCGATATACCATTCCTTTCATCTTCAGTGAGAACCTTTTTGAGTTTAGCAACTCTCCGCATTCCCTGAACTTCACCCAGCCAATTCTTGCTCTTGCTGTCACAGCTGCCTCGCAACCACCACTTGCATTCACCCTATCCCCCATATAACAGAAATCTCTCACCGTTTCCACCTCTTCACACAACTCCTCTGTCGGTTCCACTAATCCATCAACTTGCTCCTTGCATCTTCCACACACAAAATCCCTCCCCAACCTCGGGGTCACCCTCTTTACTTTCACGCATTTTCCATGAATCAATTTCCCGCATTTCACCCACAACACTGAATTTGTCATTACTGGCTTCCCACAAATACCACACAAACATGTGGTGGATAAAAGGCCGTGAAAAGTTTGGAAACCTTTGGAAGCGAAAAAAACCGTTGTTCGTTTTTACTCAAGTGTATCCTAAAATTCGTGAAATTTGGCCTGAGGACTCCCAAGATACATGTACATGTATCCACCTAAAATACAGTGTGAGCAATTTCCGTTTTTCAAAATTGAATTTCTGCAATGGCCTTGGATGTTACCATTATCATTAATTTTTTGATAGGCATATAGGGAAGATATTTTTTCACAAACAATGCTTTTGTTACTGGTATTCAAATTTGCCAACCACACGAACAAAGGAACCTTTTTGTCAACCAATGAGACTCTGGTTGGCACATGAAGAATTATGACTATAGGTGACATCAACGATATCTTCCCTATTTGATGCAAAAGTTTTCCAAGCAATGAATCAAAATATCATTGAAAAATGCCGCGCAGGGTTTTGACAATAAACGTCTTGTGAATGACATCATACAGAAGGCTGCTATCCTTTGCATTATAATTTAATACATGTATCAGATAAATGCGATCAGAGAGACATCGGGCACTCAAGGTTCTTGGACCCTGCTCTAATCTGTTGATTCGACAAACTGAAAAAGAAAATATATTCCCTGGAAAGTGCATTTCATGAATTTTCATTGGTTGTACGGTTTATGGCTGGTGCACCTCACAAAGCATGTTAAAAAGGTTGTTCGCAAAGGACACCTGCGAAGGTCTACTGTAACCTTAAGGTAGAAAATGAAGGTTTCGTTGTTGTCCGCTCACATTGTGGTTAAAGCCTGACAATTGGTCATTTCATGTCGTTGTTTTGTGAAGCATGACAAAGAATGCACTAAAATGCATGCTGCCTGCACAATTAATTTTGTTTAAAACCAGTAATGCTCTTGCTGCGTGGCATTGTTTTGCCATAGGCATTTTCTTGTTGTTGCTTAATTTCCCTATTCTCTATATACAACATACATGTATGTATGAACTTAAATTTGTTAGTATCATTCCATGTTGCCTATTCTGTAGCATTAAACTGTATTAAAATGACAACGTGGTTTAAAGATGTGTTGTTTTTCTTTTTGATATATTTACAGTGTTGAGGCAGCAATACAGAGCTTTGCCCAGGTTTGTGCTTACAGTACTACACAATGTTAACTTCTCTGACACTGGAGGGAGGTTGCCATTGTGTTCCATTAATTTTATAAAAATGACAATGTGTTGTAAATCATTGCGGTCCTCGTCAACCTCCTCCTTTACACTGTACAAGTACAGGTATGTGCCATCCAACCGATTCTCTTGATTCTTTGTAAGAGTCCATGTTTCTGCTGCCTATGAAACAACAATGGCAAATATTTTTGTTGTAATTATTGCTAAATATAACCTCTGGAGAGAATCCCAGCTGGTGGGAGGCAGATCAATGGTTTGCCATTAAGCACCAACCAAAGGGTTTAATTCAACCGGGTGATCCCGGCAGACCAATTCCAACTACATGAAGTTGTAAGAGTGGAACTAGTCCTAAGAACCTTAAGATCAGAGTTGACCAAAACAGTAATTTAAAATTATTGTGATCTTCATTTCCTTGTTGTCATCAGAAAGAGTCCCTAACCTTAACCCAAACCCTAACCCAGACCTAATCTTCCCTCACCCCTAGAATACTATAGACATGTCGTATTGGATATGCTCAAGCCTACATGTAGTGTCCCAACCACTCTTCCTCCTTATTGTACATGTAACAGTAATATAATTGTAATATACCTTGTAGTGTCGACCACCAGGTATCTATAAATCCCATTACCTGCAAGACCTTGTCAGTCGCTATGGAGACTCAAGGGAAGTTGTTGCTGCTCCAGAGCTCCCTGATTGGTGTCTTGAGGAGGAAGAAGCTTTGAGTGACAATGAACTCCAGAATGGTCAAACTGCAGAAGATGGGAGTCGGCCAGATGGGAGTAGGAAGAGATTCAAACGAGATCCCAGGTTAAAGGTGACTGATTCAGAATATCTTGGACATGTGAATTTTCCTTGTTGTGTACCTCTCCAGAAAAATCACTGCTGTCCTCTGTTCTGATTTGGTCTAAACTCAAGAGAAGAGTCGTTAGTTTGAAAATGTTTCATTCCTTTGATATTCCCTGGCTTTACAAAGAAATATTTTTAATTTATCATTGTTAACCCTTTCCCCCCCGAGGGGTTCCCCATTGATGAGTTAAAAAGTCTGGCATTCAACAGAGTAACATCTAGTGTCACTTTTGGGCATGAAAAGGTTAAGGAAATGGTAATTTTTTATCCCAGTTAAACAGACATATTATTCAAAATAACCCACAGTATGAAAGTCAAAAGTTCTTTTTCTGTTCAGATTAGCACTCAGACTTTGCTATGTAAGTTTGCTTGAGTCATCACTGATGAAGGAAATTAATCTTCTCAGAATTTAAGTAGAAGCAGAACATACATGTACATTGTAACAATGGCACTGGTCTTGATTTCTTTCTCTCTTTTGCTGGCAAACCAGTGTCACCAGAAAAGTTCAAAAGCTGGTGACTAACATTATTACTGGTTTTACAATACAATACATGTACATACAATAAATACTTAATTGACCGCTCCCCATAGGGACTTTTCAGGGCCAATGAAACACAATCAACGAAATGACAGAACACAATAACAACAACTGTTGAGAATCCCAACTGGCCGGAGGCAAACCAGTTGGCTATTTACAAGTGCAGCTGGGAAGTTGAACCAGGGACTACCAGGAACAAATTCAACGAGTGATTAGAATGGGTCTTGAACCCGGGATATCCGGATCTCAAGGCAAGCACCCTAACCACTGGGCCACACTGCTTCGGTTTTCAGCATGCTTTTAAAAATCTGTGGTGCTTAACTCACCATCTCTTTGTGTTGAACTTTAAGTGTGTTCTTCTAATAAATTAATTATTCTATAAAATCAATAGGAAGCAAAGTTCGTGGAAGAAGTGGATGGTGTGGAGGTTGTGCAGTCCCCGAAAAGAGAGGAAATCCAAGAGATCTGTGAGAAAATGTGCTCATGGGAAAGGTAGTAAGAATTATTTTACACATGTATCTTCTTCTATTTCCTTATTCAGAGTATCTATGTGACAATTATTGTCCGTAATAATCACTTTTATTTAATGTTAAATGCAATGTTCAAAAATTAAAAGTGCTTACTAGTTAGTTTTGGATAATTGACTTGAAATAAAAATTGGAAGCCCAATACATGTATGTGAGAGTTGTTTGTTTTTATTTGAGAAATTCCAGACTGAGTGATGGACTTTCGTGTATAATGCACAATTACTTCACTAGTCCATATTGTCTCCTTCTTCATCAACTTAAAAGAGAAGGTTCTAGTGGGTACTGTGCATAACTGACAACAATGGTAATTGCTGTATATCGTAAGCACAGTGTGTTGATGCTGTTGACACATTGCATAATTATTATCTGAATAGTTATCAATAGTCTCAATTGTTATTGTTATTATTATTTATTGTTATTGTTAAGGGTCTATCGGCACTCAAGAACTTTTGAAATTCAAACTGGAAGTATTTATTTCAATGGATTGCAGTGCCTGATGTTTTTCCCCTCTGTTTACAGCGGTGGCTTTCCTGGAAGTCAGCCGGTATCGATGGATGTACAAAACATAAAGCTCCTACATGAAAAACCCTACAGAGTGAGTTGGAAAGCTGATGGTGTCAGGTGAGAGCTCTCCTTTCTTTTAGTCGTAATATATCATAATAATTATGTCACACCTTTGTTCCATGTGCGAATCTCTGCAAGTACCGCAAACACCCATAGATAGGCCGTACCTTTTTTCCAAAAACTTTTTGCAAGAAAGCGGGAGTGCAGCTTATCTGCAGGAACATCTAATGCCTGGTTACTAAGCTACCAATTTTCCAGCCACATTCTTGTTGTAATGCAAAAATCCATGGAAAAATTGCGTTGACTGAAGAAATTCCTGTCAACAAATACCAGAAAAAGATCAATCATGTGTCAAAGTTGGTAGAAACGATGTTCATTTTAAAGTGCTAAAATTGTGGTAAGACTCTGAAGTGTTTCTGTTGCAATGTTAATAGTGAATTTACGTTCCATGAACAGTGGATGAAGAGGACTTCTAAAGACTGGACTTTGGATTTCTTTTGATTTCATTCAAAACACGTTTTCCATAATTTGAGCTGCTAAATTCAGGGTGCGGCTTATCTGCGGGTGTTTACAGTATCCTAAAATTATTTTAAAGTACCAGTATTACTTGGGACAAGTTGTGCTTGAAAAATTCAGATGGGCTTGGAGTGTTGCCCACTCCTGCCATAAATAATAATGATAATGATAATGATAATGATGATAATAATAATAATAATAATAGTAATAATAACAGTAATAATAATAATATGTAATATATAATTAATAATAATGATAATGATAGCTGAAAAAGAGAAAGAAAAGATTAAAAAGTATCAAGATCTCAAGAGAGAAATAACAAGATTGTGGAAAACCAAGGCTTATGTTGTGCCTGTGGTAGTAGGTGCACTTGGCATGATTCTGAAAAATCTTAAACAGCACTTATAATAATTATTAGTGCCACTGTTAAGGTTGAATTATTACAGAAGGCAGCATTACTTGGAACGGGAAGACTGCTAAGGAAAGTGCTCTAAGGAAAGGCTGAGGCTGTACAGTAGGCTACAGCTTACCTTCGGGACTTGTAACTTTACAAAGGGTCATCTTTTTGTGGAATTAGATTAATAATAATAATAATGATAATAACACTGAGGGACTTATTATGGCTGCACAGAGCCAGTCGCTCCGAACAAATGCTATCAAGGCGAAGATAGACAAGACCCAGAAGGAT
The DNA here is from genome assembly GCF_036669935.1 of Montipora foliosa. Taxonomy (NCBI): domain Eukaryota; kingdom Metazoa; phylum Cnidaria; class Anthozoa; order Scleractinia; family Acroporidae; genus Montipora; species Montipora foliosa. The sequence goes on from NC_090873.1 coordinate 27,670,401, forward strand.
CCTTTGTGCAGATTATGCTAGAAAAATGATGAGACCATAAATCACATACTAAGTGAATGTCCAAAGCTACATTGTAGCCCAGATGGAATACAAGCGCCGTCATGACAATGTGGCCAAAGGTACCCATGGCGACCTTTGGAAGCACTATGGAGTTGACTGTGGAGATAAGTGGTATGAGCACTCCCCAGAACCAGTGGAAAACACGAATGTAAAGATTTAGTGGGATTTCACTATCCAGACTGACAAGAAGATGCCACACAACAGACCCGACATTGCATTTGTTGACAAGACCAACGAGATATGCCATATTATTGACGTAGCGTGCCCGGGTGATTGCAGAATCGCTCTGAAGGAGAACGAAAAAGTCGACAAAATACCGGGACTTAGCAATTGAGATTAAAACCTCTGGCACTTGAAGAAAGTTGTAATCACTCTGATTGTCATAGGGGCATTGGGGAGTTTCACAGCCAAGAAGGAAAAGTATTTGGCAGATATCCACGTTGGGCTTAAGGTCCATACAATGCAGAAGACCGTTCTTTTAGGATCAGCAAGGATCCTAAAAAGAGTACCGTAGTATAATAATAATAATAATAATAATAATAATAATAATAATAATAATAATAATAATAATAACGACACCAGATATTAATCATCTATTAAATATGGATGACCTCAAAACGTATGCCAAGAATGACCAAGAACAAACTGGCCTTCTGACCATCGTAAAAGGCTTCAGTGATGATATAAAAATGGAGTTCGGACCAGACAAAATGCCAAAGCTACCTTCAAAAAAAGGGAACCGAAAACATCTAGATTGATCTACACACCACCTTTCAAGACTTACAACAAGAAGGCACATACAAATACCTAGTAGGCAACTGCAAGAAACATGCGGCCTTCGGCCTCAAATGAAAACCCTGAGATGTACCCCATAGGACAAACCACAATACTGGCACTCAACTGCCCTACCCTTTGCGATTATTGTGTGGGTTCTTTAACGTCTCACAGGGTTATGAGCATTGAAGCGTTGTGAGATGAGACCCACACTGTAGTGTTGTTTAGACTGGAGAGTCTATCCATTTGTGGATGCCAGTACAGAAGCAACACTTTTTTGCCTCGGTTATTTAAAGACCCTAATGTCGCGCAGTTTGGTCTGACTGGAGTTTGAACCCAAGCCTTCCTTCACGGTAGTCGCGGCTCAAGCAATGCAACTGAGCTAACCAATCTCTCTACTGACCACTGATCTGCTTGGAATTTGAGCTGATCGTTGAGAAGATGATTATCAACAAAAAAGGGTGTCGAAATAAATACTAAGTTCTTGCAGCTTGTTCCAGTGATGCAAACTGAACATTCTTTGTTTTGGAGGAACTTTCAGTACTGACTAATAGATTGTTTAAATGGATGAAAATATGTTTTGTCGCCCTAAGTTACTGGCTACTGGAACACATCCTTGCCATGTTACTGGTTTATCGTCTTGGTCAACTGGCCAACTGGCCAAATATTTACTATGGGTGAATC
>NC_090873.1:27679418-27684418 GCF_036669935.1 Montipora foliosa
TTGTCATGCACTAGCTGCTTAATAAACGAGCAGGAGTGTTTTATCGGGTTCAAAACCACTCGGCTTCTCCTCGTGGTTTTACACCCGATAAAACACGATATATGAAAAGAATCAGGGGTAGTCTGAATCAGTGGGAAGAGATTTAAGTGTCTCGTCTTCTGCGACTCGTGATTTCCACAGCCACTTTTACAATGTAATGTCACAATAGACCATTTACAGTTGGATGCTTAGTTACCTGGCCTTTAAATGAAAGTGAGGATGGAAAAATGCGTGGTTACCCCCAATTTTCTTTTTGGATTTCAATAACACTTGTTAAGATCTACCTTTCGTGCATAATCACACACCGGGGCAAAAATATTGTTAATTAGTAGGCACCGTCCTTAACAATTATTCCATGAGCCTGCGTTGGATACGAGATGGTTAATAGCCAACGAGGAGCCCGGCGCCGAGTTGACTATTACCAATCTCGTATCCAACAAGGGCGAATGGAACAATTGTTTTATTAAATTCTCAACCTTCGCTTTTGCTAAATTTTATTTCAGTGTAAGAAACGACCCGGAAACTGATTTTCTGCTAAGCGACCTTTGCAGCATTCTTTTCCACATAAGATCAAACGCAGGTATAATGGCTGATAACCGAGATCCAGTGAACCAATGAGAAAGCTAGAAATGCATTATACGAGGTTCAGAATTTAATAATTACCATTAATAAGACGACAAACGCACAAAAAAACTGACATCAATAGGCAATTTTCGAATTGCACTGCAACAAAAGAACAGAGTCAAGCTTCAGGGAAATAATTAGCATTTTCCTTTGTTTTGAACCATTCAAAATGCTAATTATTTCCCTGAACCTCGACTCTGTTCTTTTGTTGCTGCACTTCTTTGTTCTTTTGCTGCATTGAAATTTTCCTATGCAGACTTGTCTCTAGTCTCCCTTTTCGGAGGTTACTTTATATCTGTAGACTGACGAGAGGCAAGAAATTAGCCACTATCAAAAATACCATAATACTTCTTTGTTTGTCCCTCCAAAATTTTGCATAAGCATTGTTTTTATTTTCTCTTGGGACTTAAAATGGTCCCAAGAGAAACTGGAAACAATGCTTATGCAAATGTTGGAGGGACAAACAAAGAGTATTATGGTGTTTATATATTGGCTAATGAACTACAATCAAGCAAGTTTCTTTGATTTTTGGCAAAACGCAACTTTCAGCCAGACGTTTGTCGTAAAGACGATGCTAAATCTTCACCGTTTATTACTTTGTTCGAAGAACAAAGTATAGAATTCGGCTCTGACTCTTCTTTCCTCCTATGGCTGGTAGGGGCACTTTTCAGAGAAGGCACCGCGCAAGTAGGGTTCGACTCAGTAACTCCTCGCGATGACCAGTAGACTTCGGGAGACTAATCGACAAACGTTATGTGAAATATTTAAAGAATTGTGTACGTGATCGGAAACGAGTTTTTTGGAACGAGTTTTCGTTGCACGCAGTGCAATATCCGGTTATAGTATGACTTGGTGACGCACCTCACCGGGCTAAATACATAATTTTATAATTCTTCTGGTGTTGTTAAGAGAAAGGATCTGTTAACTGGTTTTGATTGGAATCAATGCCGCTAATAACAGTCTTAAAAGTGAACAACTGTTTTACGATGGCACTTCACCATATGGTTGGGTCACGGAATGTGGACTTTGGACTACGGAATTGAACTGAATATTGACCAAGATATTGTAACATAAAGAAAACTGAAATACTGTTAACTTAAAAAATCCTTCGAACAAAGTGTAGGCTACCTGTAGCCTCTTGTTTAATCCGCTTTCCACATCACGAGGTAGCTTTTGCGCTCCACAACAAAACTGCAGGGAAGCTGCGAAGCTGCGAAAATAAGCTGAGCGGGAAATTTGTAAGGGAGAACTGAATAGACTCTTCTCGCGGTGTGACCCTCTATTGGCCCCCGTACTCCTCAACAAAATGGCCAGCCACGTGGACATCACGAGGACGATTTCAAAAAGCCGTCACTGTCTTGGCCAGTCAGCGTTTAAACCAAGCCACGCTCATCTACATGTACATCTACATCTATGTGTCCCAGCACTCGGCAAAGTCCTTTTAAAATATGGCTGTTTTTGCTTAGGCGGACTCATACACCACAAGCCTTTTTAGAGACATTACGCCAAGCCGGCCACTTCTGCTGGAAAGAACACACCCACAGAGGACAGCCACAATACCGGGAACTTTATCCCCTACTTTTCTCGAATAGTGTTACTGTGTGGATTCTTTAACGTCCCACAGAGGACTTATAAACATGGAAGATTTTTGTGAGACGGGGCCTACGGTTTACAGTCCTTATCCGAGAAGACTTGATAGTCTAACCATTTGCGGATGTAATTACAAATGCAGCGCTTTCTCCTCAGTTATTTTAAGACCCTGATTGTTGGTCCGGCCGGATTCGAACTCACGACCTCCCGCATTGCAGCCCGATGCTCAGACAACTGTGCCACCGGTGCATGTGTCTTCTCTTGCTTGGTGCAGGCTGCATGCCTTACACAGGGGACCCAGTCAGAATTTCTTCGGAAAACTTATCTTTTCTTGTACGCCCGCTGTGATTGTTTTTTAAGAGGCAATCTGAAGTGGTAATTGTTGAAAGTAGAAACTAAAATACAGTTGCGTGATTCATCGGAATCCGCTTCGTACAAAGATTTGCTTTTGGCGCTCCGTTTGCCGCTTTGTCCAACTAAGATGGCGGATTTTACTGATAAGATGTGTATTGACCAAGTATCATTTGATGTAACAGCCTGTCGCCTACTTCTTTATTTTAGATACTCGATCACTGGAGCCCAAAACTTAGCCACGAAAATGATGGCCTCGTATTCAATCCAGCTGAAGAGGTAAGGGAAGATTGACAAAAAATTTAGGTCGAAGGTCGAAGCTAAAAACCAGAACTTCTCAATTGAAGTGAGGTCTTGTTGACATCAAATTTATTTTTCAACAAGTATTGACTGTTGTCTGAATCACGAAGTGAAAGAAGTAATTAAATGTAGAAGTGTTGAAACGACGGAGGTGAACACACAATATTTCCCTTTTTGATAAAGAATGCATGTGAATCAAATATCATTTCATTGAATGAGAAATCATCAAAGTTCTTCCAGAAAGCCTGAAAGAAGATAACAATTTCATTGAAACGATTTCTAATCCTTAAATTAAAGAATTTTTACCCTGATTTCAACCCGAAATCAGTTCTCGTTTCTAATAAGATCCTCTCTCCAACTTAGTTTATTCTTAAGCTAGCAGTATCAGAAGTGGGCATTATTCTGAAGTCTTTGCTCCATCCGTTGCTTCATCTGGAAGCTGGTCGATTTCGAGTTCGCTTTACTATTCACTGTTTCGTTTTCATTTCTTATTTTCAGCCTTATGCCCCTGGGCAGAGTCCTGAAGTATTGAAATGGAAGCCACACACACTCAACTCTGTTGACTTCATCTTAAATATAAGGAAAGTCGCACAAGAGGGGTAAGGAGGCGAAAGTATTTAGGAGCTTAAAGAAAACCACCATTCCTAGAAAAGAAAAATTTAAACCGGAGAAAAATAAGTCAAATACAAGGTGTTACAAATGAACCCATTGGGAACTCGAAAAAATCCGAGCCCCAGATGGGATTCGAACCCACGACCCTCCGTGATCTAATACGGATGCTCTAACCACTGAGCTACTGGAGACTCTATGGTGAGCAAGGGTTCAATGTGGGTATTTGACTCGAGCTGCATCACGCAGCCACAGAGTCAAATATCGACTGATAGCATAGCTCATAACTGCCTCGCGCAGTCACACTGAGAGCATCATTGAAATACAGTTGCCTGTATCCCCGTGAACGATGCGGCCAACCAACCACCAAAGTGAGCGAATGTGAGACAATGGTTAACATATATCAAATATATATAAGTTTGCAAAATAAGTGTTTGTATCGGGAAAAATGAATTTCCAGAATCACATAATGTCAAATTTCCAGGGCGCCTTCATTTTGAATAAGTCTGTCGTGTTAGGTTGCCCCATTGTTTTTACACAAAGTGCTTTTGCAATCCGAAACGTCACAATTATTCAAGATGGCGGCGTCCAGGAAATCTGAAAGACAAAAATCGGCTATTTTAAATTTTAATCACTTTGTTTGAAAAATTCTTACCCAAACTTAATGCCAAACAATATTTCCTATGAATCATCAAGAGGTTTGATGAACATAGAGCATGGCCTCACACGCCCCGCTGGTTTGTTGTTTATTTTAACCCATTTTCGGCGAACGCCTTGAAGTGACTAAATTGAAGGCTGAGGACGTGTGCGACCGACGTTAATTTCCAATTTTTGTTGCAAAGATCCGCACGGTGTGCATAATTTTATTGGATTAAATTCTGATTACCCTGCCAACCATCAGCATTCGACGGTGCCTTTTGACTTTTTAAGGACGGTGCCTAATAATTCAGAGGTATTTTTCCCCCGGGTTATAATTATGCAGGAACTGTAGATCTTAACAAGTGTTATTGAAATCCAAAAAGAAAATTGGGGGTAACCACGCATTTTTCAGAGAATTGGTGAATAACATTTGTAAAGAGCTTTAAAATACAAAGCAATGTATTGCGTTCTTTCTCAAATTGAAGCTTAATTATTTCTCAAAAGTGCATGGTTACCCCCAATTTTCTTTTTGGATACCAAGAGTACTTACTAAGATCTACTTTCTCCGGATAGTTTTAAACCGCGCAAAAATATCACTGTATTGGTAGGCATCACCGATAGGAAACCCGAGTATTTCGATAGTAGGCACCGTCCTTAATGTAGTTATCTTTTTTTTCGAAATAGCTGCATCCCTGAAGTGCTCGGTACTTTAATGGTTGGCGGATATGACAAACCATTTGCTGCAATCAAGGTTTGAATGGTGTTTTAATTTCTTAATGATAGATACAATAGAGCGAGTTTCAATCGATTGTCGTAAAACCAAAACCAAAGTAATTACTGTGGCCAAT
>NC_090873.1:27694418-27701918 GCF_036669935.1 Montipora foliosa
TCACGTTCAAAACTGACCAATTGGACCTCAGAGGGTTGGATTCAGGAAAAAGTGACGCCAAAAGCTTATTAGCCTAAAAATTCAACGTGTGAGTACAGCTTATTAAATATGCAAAATCTGAAAGCTCAAAACTACCGTTCTGCATGTTAATAGGCCTTTTGCAACAAACGATCACATGGTACAAAATCAGCCATGCTGGAGGGCAAACTCATTAGCATTCCCCCACTGGGACATTAAAACAAAGGCAAGTCAAGCTTGACGGGTTCAGGTCTCTTTGTTTTAATGTCCCAGTGGGGGAATAATAATGAGCTTGCCCTCCAGCATGGGGGATTTTGTACCATGTGATCGTTTGCTGCAAAAGGCCTATTCTGCGGAGTACACACGCATTGCATTCTTAAACAAGACGGTCTTCAAAGCGTTTACTCGGAATACCATGTTGCGCAGAAGTTGGGTGATACATTTTGCAAGAGTTAGAAACAAACTACAAGGATTGAATAGAAAACCGTTTTCTGTAATCCAGAGAGCCGCACAGATCTTGCAAGTGTCGTGTTTTTCTGAATTCGCCTTCCTTTGATTTTCTATTTCTACCTTTCCTTATAATCTCATGTATGTGCTCCGTTTTTCCCTTCAGTGAATCGTCAAGTAAACAGTGAACATTGAAGGGTTGTGAAACGGGACCTCCGGCTTATCGTCCTTATCCGAGAAGACTAGAGAGTCTAACCATTTGCAGATGTAATTACAAAGGCAGCACTTTCTCCTCAGTTATTTAAAGACCCTGAGTGTTGGTCCGGCCGGAGTTGAACTCACGATCTCCCGCGTGACAGCCCGGTGCTCAACCAACTGAGCCACCGGTGCGCGGTTGAGGCTGTTTGAGGCTGTTTGAAGTCTACTTGTAGTCTCCTTCGCAGATGCGGACGGCAACCGGAAGACACGTGATGTCTCTTGGATTTTTATGCTTATCTCCAATGGAGAAAAGATACATAGCAATGTAAATGTGGTTGTGTGGAGACAAGTTAAAAGGGAAAACTGCTCACTTCCGGTTGCCGTCCGCGTCTCAAAAACGCACGTGCTTAACGGCTGCAAATGAGATTATTTGAAGCCTCGAGCGCGCAGAAATCCCCTCCAACGACACTCCACGCCACGGCTGTTATTTTTTTGTTGTTCGAAAACGTAGTTTCCTTATAGAGGGAGCTAAAATGTATTGCTCCAAGCGATCAAGTGAATTGTTTCTAGCCAAGGAAATTCTATTGTCCATTTTGTAGCCTGTGTACAGCCGCCCGCTCTCCGAGAGTCCGCTCTCTCAGAGTCCACTTTCCTCTTTGTCAGCACCAAATACACAGACTCTGGCTACTTCCAAGGCAGAAAGTCCGCAAATCACGGACTCCCGGCTCGTCCAAGCATGCTCAGAAAAACTCAGAAAACGTTATCGCTGTACTTCCTACGGGATGTGGCAATAGCGTTTTATTTACAGCCCCGAACATTCTAGAGAATATCGTTCGACTTCCACCGACAGGAAAACGTTTTGGTAAGTCCTTTCGGAGGCAACAAGTTGTGAATCCAAAAAGAACCGAATAGAACTTCAGTGCTGCCACATTCGGGGAACCAGCCGAGGTTGACAGAGAAATTCGACACTGTTTACGGAAGCGCTGAACAATCTGAACAATGGTTTAATGACACACTTCTTACAAAATGACAGTTGAGTAGCTGCTCCATTTTCTTCATGTTTATTTTAATAGCATTTTTTTTGGTCTCTCAAATATTCGAGATTCGATGATAATATGAAGAATTCGGGCTTTTCCTGCGATTTTATCTCGAAATTCTTTTTTCCGTGATGGTTTAAACAGAGAAACGGCCGCACCAACTGTGAAGCAGGGTTTGCAGAAATAGCTTTGATTGTATGGATAAAGTCTGATTTCGCGGACATTCCAGCTAGAGTGCTATTTTGCTTTCGTCGCGTCTTTCCTCGAATCGCAACGTGCGGGTAATTTCTGGTAAAATCTGATTGGCTCACATATACATGAAGGCCCTTTACGGACAAAATATCGAATATTCTTATATCAATGTTATGTTGCATGCATGAATGTGGTGCAATAAATTGCAATAAAGGTGCAATAAATCTCTAAGCAAAGATATTCGATAAAAATAAAAGATGCCCAATACAACTAAAGCCGGTGATACACGGTAAAACATTTGTTGATCAACAAATGTTGCAGGATGTTGAACAGTGTGTCATCGTCTTAAAGGATGTTTGATACAACTAAAAGATATTCAATATAACCAAAAGATGATCCATATAAAAGATGAGGAAGCGGAAATGATTTTGCAAAACGAAAGTGTCATTAGGTACCCAGGCTCCTGGAAAATGTAAGGGCGTTGTCCTAAATCCAAAATGGCGTCTGCTGAAACTGCTGAAGCTGCATGATTAGGCTTCCAGACACAGAAAGGTTTTTCATGGAGTTAACTGCAATAACTAAAAAAGCACCGCCCTAACGAGACGCCACAGGCAATCAGTTAGATTCTTTAGAGTTCTTTGTACGTAGCCGCGCACCTCGCTGCCGTCACTCATGGTCTTAAAATACACGAGGAAAAAGTGTTGCCTTTGTAATAACCGCTGCAAATGGTTTAACTCTCTAGTCTTCTCGGATAAGGACGATAAACCGTAGGCCTCGTCTCACAACCCTTCAATGTTTGTGGGACGTAAAAGAACCCACACACTATTCGAGAAGAGTAGGGTATGGAGAAGTTCCCGGTGTTGTGGTCTGTCTTCTGTGGTGTATCATGCATGGTTGGGAGGGTAAATGCTCGGAGATATATGATATGAAGATATATATGATATGATAGCCCGTCCATTTAAACAAGTATAGCGTCCGCTGGGACCTTCGTTTTCTGGCTGGTCTTTCATATACCGGATCCGAAATAATTAATGTCCCGACTAAAGAACAAAGCGAACACGAAATAACAATGGTTGTTTTGTCCTCCGCCATATTAGTCCGGTATATGAAAGTCTACCCCGTTTTCTCTAAAAGGAAAGGAAAGGAAAGAAACTTTATTGAAGTGTCTAGTCGTTCTAGAGCTAGGGCGCTAATTGACGGGAGAGTAGAAAAGACTGAACCCTAGTCCGTAGATCTCTTTCATAATGGCGGCCAAATAAATTATTCTTTTGTTTTAATGCTAATAAGCCCTACTAACCTCGCTACGACGAGCAAATTTCAAAAGAATATTTGTTTTAAAACGAGGGCAGTAGGTCTAATTAACATAAATACAAAAGAATGTAAAGTTGGTCGCCATTTATGAAAGTGGTCTATGGACTATCCCGACGAACTACACAAATGGACTACCCCAAAAATACTATTAAAAATACTAAACGTTAGCTTTCAGTTACTGTTGTGATGACCAATTACTTCATGTAAGTGAAGTGAAACCGCTGCAACAATTACTAAAAGCTAACCTTTTTGAAATGGGTGCTTAGCCTTAAATACTGTTGACCGACGCTGTTTAAAATAGATGTCAAGGCTTGGCACTAATTGTGACGCTGCTTACGACCAATAGTACTCACTTGAAATAGTATTTTTGGGGTAGTCCGTCGGGGTATTCCATGGACTAGGGGTCATTGTTTTCTACTCTCCCAATTGGGGACACTGTGAACTGAAAATGACAATTAACGCAAATGAAGTTAATCATGTAGTCGATACTGAGTATTTTTGAGACACGACTTCTGTTGTTGTGCTATAGGCTTCTTCTGCAATTCCCTCGAATTAAGTGACATCGTAGCTTGTTAAAGATGCCAAGTAATTGGTGTATATAAAAGTAGCCGATTAAGCAAATTTCTAGTGCATATATGCAATGACTGATTCTCGAAGTTAGAACACCTAAGTTCTTTCGTATTCTTCCAGTCTACGAATAAAGAATTAACAAAGAATCGAACTAAGTGGCTGTGGCGTTTCGTTGTTGCGGTGCTTTCATAATTATTGGCGTTTAATTCCATGAAAAACCTTTCTGTGTCTGGAAGCCAAATCGTACAAGTAGCTAGTGCAGACGCCATTTTGTATTCAAGGAAAAGCCCTTGCATTTTCGAGGGGCCTGGGTACGTAATGACACCAAATTATAATAATAATAATAATAATAATAATAATAAAATAAATTCATGGCGGCGAAGTAGGGAGGCCGTGTTTTTGGTCTGTCTTCGTGTGACTTGACCAAATCGCTAACTTTCGAACTGCCAGCCAAGCCAAAAGCGCTGGAGCAACAGAACAGTATTTATAGAATACTTGCTACGTATCTTACGCTGTGATAAGTTTACGGAGGCGACTTACGGCGACCTTTTTTTTTTTACCAATTTGGACTGTGTTGCCATCCAATATGTCGGACGACCATTTGAGCGAGCGAACAAGGGCTGCAAGGCGTACAACCCGCCTGAAATGGACGGCACAAATGAACAGTGATGTTTTAGAGTGCAAGGCTAAGGCTAAGGAGCTGACAGAGTTACAAGATCCTCCTAGATACGCGGATGGGAAGAAACGAGGCTACATGTCTGTCCTGAAGGAGCTTTGGGACGAGAGAGGTTATTTTCATCTTGGCCTCTCAGAATTACACCTTAGAAATCAGGCAGCATATCTGGAAAGAGTGATGGGAAATGTACAGGAGACCATTCTTAGGAATGCTAAAGGAACGGAGAGTGAGACCGGACAGCCTGTAGAAGAGGGGACTTTATTATACGAAGTTCAGGAGCCATCAATAAATGAAAGCGAACAAGCCACTTCGGATTTGCATATGGCGAACGAAAACAACCATCTCAAGGGACCTCAATTTTTAGAGGAAACAAACCTTGACGCACGTGAAATCCTGGAAGGCGCGATACCGATTTTCGCTTCAGTTAACTCAAATACCGGTGATTTTAGTAGCCGAGATATTGACACGAAAGTGAAACAAAGGCCAACGCAATCAGACATCAACACCATCAACACGGTCATCATTGAGCTCAGGAGGCGTGAAGAAGGACATACTTTACACCCTATTCGCAATCCCTTTGGGTACTTATGGCTGGCTAATTGCATCCTTTATTCTGTTGTGATCGCTTTTTTGATACACAAAGGATGGAAGAAAGAACCCGGGACAATGGAACGGAGGAAAAGGAAAACACCTAGTGAAAGGATTAAGGAAGCGTTTGTAAAACAAGCTACCGAGATTAGGAAAAAAATCTCCATTGCAGTAGCGGAACTGGATAGGATTAAGGGAAATAAAAAGATCACAAACAAGGGAAAAAAGAACAGATCAATGCTCGAGAAGGAGTGTGGAAAGTTGTCAGCGGCGAGCATTGTCACATACATCGAGAGAAAAAAGTCAGACCTCCGTAAAGCGAAAAGAGCGTTTATGCGAAAGAAAAAGCGGGAGGAGGCAAGAGATTTGAACACCCGTTTCCATGCTGACCCTGGTGGTGTCTTTGCACAATTTAGCAGAATGGTTGAGCAAGACGCCGACAACAACAAGCCCAATTATAAAACAACTAAGCAAACGAGTAAGGATGACGAAAGGGTTTTTGAAAGTATTCAAGACGCCTGTAGTTACTGGAAACATCTTTGGGAGACGAGTGGCTCCACTGCGAATACTAAACCTGGGTGGTTAGTGAAAGTGAGAAGAGCGTTTGAAAAGCTAGTCCCAGTCCCTCGGCAAGACAGTTTCCAACTTAACCAGACGAAGTGTGCAGACGCGATCAAGAAAAAACGCAACTGGAGTGCCCCGGGCCCCGATAGAATTGCAAACTACTGGTGGAAAAGGGCTGTCACTTTACATGAAGGGACAGCGGCTAGCTTCAAGACCATCTTAACGGGCGAAGTCGGATATCCCAGCTGGTTCACAGGAGGGAGAACCAATCTGATCCCTAAGCCGGGCGAGCTCTCCAGTCAGAACCAGAGGCCTATAACCTGTTTGAACACGCAGTATAAGTGGTTTACCACCTGCTTATTGTCACCAATGGACGAACATCTGGAGACACACAACCTGTTAGAAGAAGAGCAAAGGGGAGCCAGGACCAAGTGCAGTGGGACCTTGGACAACTTAATGATTGACAGAATGGTTTGTCGAGATAGTCGAAACGGAAGCAGGAACCTAAGCATGGCTTGGATCGACGTGCGAAAGGCGTTCGATTCTGTAAGCCATGCTTGGTTGCAAGAAATGATGACGATGCACAAATTCCCCTTATGGATGTGCAGAACAGTGGCGAGACTGTGTGAAAGCTGGAATACGAAGATCACGGCCAGAACAAAGGAAGGGTATGAAACCTCTGACGTCATAAGGTTCAACAAAGGCCTTCCACAAGGCGACGCTTTATGTCCGAGGTTGTTCACTTTATGCCTTAACCCAATATCTTGGAAGTTGAAAGCATCGGAAGGATACAAGCTGTCAAGACCACTGAGTGGCAAGATTACGCACTTGCTATACATAGATGATATGAAGATATATGCAGCGTCGAAGGATAAAGTTGAGAGAGTAATGAAGACAGTTAAAGAAGCCATGGCAGATGTCGGTTTGGTGTGGAACGAGAAGAAGTGTTCTACAGCTCATGTAAGGAGAGGTTCATTGGACAGCATACAAAAATTTGGTTTTATCAACGGAGTTGATAATGTAAATTGGCCACCGTACAGAGATTCTAAAAGCTGACGTTTCGAGCGTTAGCCCTTCGTCAGAGCGAATCCATTCGCTCTGACGAAGGGCTAACGCTCGAAACGTCAGCTTTTAGAATCTCTGTACGGTGGCCAATTTACATTATCAACTCCGTTGATAAAACCAAATTTTTGTATACTACTTCCCCACCGACGCAGCACCACAGTTTCTTTAGAAACTACCCCTTCATTCATTGGACAGCAGTTTGGGAGGCACTGCCATCGGAGAAAGGCAGGTCATACAAAATCTGAAGAAGGGAGAAACTTACAAGTTTTTGGGAGTTTTAGAAAATTCTAAGCAAGAGGACAGCTCTGTTCTGTGGGGAGCTTCAAAGGTTTGCTTGCAGAGACTGTCAATTATATGGTCGAGCCCCCTATCGGACTTCCACAAAGTCTTAGCATCTAATCAATACGCACTACCAGTTGTCACCTACCCTATGTGGACACTAACATGGCCGCTCGCAGATCTACAACAACTCGATCGCGAAGCTCGCAAGATCATCAAAGAGAATGGAGGCTACCATCCACTCGGTTCAACCGAGTTGCTATACCTACCAAGGAAGTGTGGAGGCCGGGGACTGAAGTCGTTTGAGAGCCTGTATAAGCAGACCAAAGTCAAGACCACAATGAAGCTGTACGCAAACGAAGATCGAACGATGAGTTTAGTGCGCGAGTTTGAAGAGAAGTGCGAACGAGCAGGAAGAAGATCACTCGTAAAGGATGCCAAGAAATTTGCTTTGGAAATGGACATTACTCTGGACCTTGCATACCCAGATCCCAAAGCGTTGCAAACTGACTCAGGTGAGGAATCACATGTTAAAGGAGTAGGGAGAACATTACG
>NC_090873.1:27711918-27739418 GCF_036669935.1 Montipora foliosa
CCATCAGTGTCCATTGGATGTGAAATGGACTAAATACTTGCTAAGATCAGATGGCTAATAGTCTGTGGACATCATATTCAAGAAGCGTGAATTGAATCATAAATGATTATATTAAATGTCATTTAACTCTGAACTGTTTCAGTTTTACAAAACAACTGGTTGTTGTTTCAATTTTAAATTTACAAAAATAAGTCATGTGATATTTGATCTGATTACACCCAGATTGAGTATCAGCCAATAAGAACATGAGGAATGCCATATCTGAAATCGAAAATTCTAAATAAAAAAATATTGGCAATGTGTTACCGTACATATCTTTATTACCCAGGAACCTGTATCACATAGTTGGAGTGGCCCCTCATTTTATCGAAGACGATTCTGTTCCGTATGTAGGAAAAGACTTGATGAGCATACAGCTTTCAGATGTCAAGGTTGGTCAGGCATTTCAGTAAGAACTTAATGATAACAGTGACACCCATAACAATGAAAATCTAAATGTAATTAGTGTGGCTCTGAGAAATTGGCAAGCAGACTGTTAGCCATGAAATTGTGATTCCCAGGTTCAAATCTTGCCATTATAGCGCTCTCACTTTCATGTTGTCCTGGGCTAAGCTTTAAGTTCAACTTCATACCGCTGGACTTATTGTATCACACCTACAGCTGTAATTGTTTGTTGTAGTTGTAGTCTTATTAAACCAATCATAATAAACCACTCTGGTCGACTTGTAATCCAACATGGCGTGCATGTGGTGAATACATAACATGGTGTCGAAGTAGTGGGATTACACAACACAAACCGGATAAACATGGCGGAAGGATAAGCTAATTCATTGTACAACTGGCTGAACATGAATTGGGTAGCAACAGATTTGAGCAAAGAATGGGAGAGGTTTTATCAACACTGTGAATTTACCCCGGGGGGGGGGGGGGGGACGCCCATATGGAACAGACGGGGATGCTCGTCAGAAATTTTGAATTTAACCCCTAAAGGAGACCATCTGGGCATGGCTCAAGCTTTTTGTTACCCCTAAAGGAGACCAATCTGGGTGTGGCTTGAGCAACTTTTGACCCCTAAAAACAAGTTAAAAGAAAATTTGACTTCTGTTTCTCTTCGCGGAACCCTAAATGAGACCTTGGCGGCTTAAAATATTGGCGCTTTGCCTGGAACACCCTAAGTGAGACCAAAATCCAAAATTTACACCCCTAAGCGTGATGACGAGCATCCCCGTCTGTTTCATATGGGAGTCCCCCCCCTCGGGAATTTACGTTGGGCGGCCCTCTCAGCAAATGCACCGAGAAGGATAAAATATGCAACCTCATGAGCTTTGTTGGCCGAGAAATGTATTTGACTTTCGACTGGCAAACTGTTCAAGTACAGTGTAGGAGCTGGAGACGCTGCGCAAAATGTCAGCAAAAAAGAGGAACTCGAAAGAGGCGCCGGTAAATTCAAAGCAAAGAAGCCAAGAAGAGTTCAATCATGGCCGCGGTCAAGTTCGACCAAACAAGTCAGTTGCCAGGGAAAACTTTCGATAGCTTTGTCACTGATCTGAAGCTTTTGGCCCGGGACATAATGGAGACTGAGAAATTAATTTGGAATGCCATAGCCTGCAAATCGTTAGATGAGCGAGTACGTCAACGCTGCCTTGAGAAGAGCAAAAACACAAGTAGCCTTGATTCAGCCATTGATATAGCCCGAACGTTCGAAGCAACCACGGATGGCATGGAAGTGATGGCCGGAGAAAACCCTAGAGTAGCGGTCAATACAGTAACATCAAAACCTGGCCCACCCAAAAGGTGCATAAATCAAAAGAAACACAAACAGTCACCAGAGACAAATGACAAGCAAGAAAAATGTGGAAAGTGTGGTTATCGTGCCCACAAGCCACAAGAGAAATGTCCAGCCAAGAATGAACCCTGCAACAAAATTAATGTAACAAACTAGGGCACTTTGCCCAAGTGTGCAGAAGTCAAAAGAAGAGAGTTAACTCACTCAATGAGGAGGTCTACCCCAGTGATGATGAGGAAGACGCCAACGTACACCTACTACATATAGCTAGCCTAGAAATGAACGGCATTACTAAGAAATCACACTGCTGCAATGAAGATGAATGGTGGGAGACTTTGGAAGTGGGTAACAGTACCCTATGGTGTCAGCTGGACACTGGCACGCGTGCTAATGTCATTAACATCTCCCATCTTCAACAAGTAGCACCAAATGCCCAGATCAAGAAAACCAAGCAGATCCTAGTGTCATTTAGTCAGCACCGAATGACACCAAGAGGTTACACCACCCTCCCTGTAAGATTCAAGGACCGAGAGTCATGGGTGAAGTTCTATGTCATTGACAGCAAGGAAAACCCCATACTCTCGGGCAAGGCCTGTCAAGCCCTTAACCTGGTGCAGCGAG
This sequence comes from Montipora foliosa, assembly GCF_036669935.1. Classification (NCBI taxonomy): domain Eukaryota; kingdom Metazoa; phylum Cnidaria; class Anthozoa; order Scleractinia; family Acroporidae; genus Montipora; species Montipora foliosa. The sequence goes on from NC_090873.1 coordinate 27,714,326, forward strand.
TAGACCAGCTAGACACAGACCTCAAGGAGCTCTTAGACCGACACCCTGATCTAGAGAATGCATCAGGAGCCATGTCTGGAACATACTCCATTAAAATTGACCCCACTGCTACGCCAGCAGTGCACTGCCCCCGGAGACAACCAGCTGCACTCCTTCCCAAGATCGTGGATAAACTAAAAGAAATGGAAAAAGAAGGACACCTAGCCAAAGTGATGCAACCAATGGATTGGGTGAACTCCATGGTTGTCTCAAGCTAAGGAGTCTAAAAGATCAGGATTTGCCTAGACCTGGCGGACCTGAACAAGGCAGTCAAACAGGAACACTACCCGATACCTACAGTAGAATAAATTGTGCACCGGTGGCTCAGTTGGTTGAGCATCCGGCTGTCATGCCAGAGGTCGTGAGTGCGACTCCAGCCGGACCAACACTCAGGGTCTTAAAGTAACCGAGGAGAATGTGCTGCCATTGTAATTTCATCTGCAAAATAGTTAGACTTTCAAGTCTCCACGCGCGGATAAGGACTGTATTAAAACCGGAGGTCCCGTCTCATAACCCTTGTTGGAAATTAAAATTAATAGTATGGGACGTTAAAGAAACCACTTCCTAAAATAAATTGTAAACTGTGTAATAAGCAGTCGGGCTAAAGTCCCCCAAAAAACATTGTAAATTAGTCCTGAAAAGCCCCGCAGGGAGAGACTAATAGCTTCACTTCACTTCACTTCAGTAGCCAAGATACCTGATGCTACAGTCTTTACAGTCCTTGATGCCATGAGAGGGTATCTTCAAATAAAGTTAGACTATGAGTCCAGCCTTCTGACAACAATGAACACTCCGATTGGAAGGTACAGATGGTTAAAACTCCCTTTTAGTATTAAATCAGCCCCTGAAATGTACCAAAGAGCCATGGATGAGATGCTGGAAGGAATAGACCATGCATACGCGATAATGGATGACATACTCATTGTGGGGCGTGACATCTCACACCATGATTCAGTCCTAGAGAAAGGACTCTACTGTGCCAAGGGTTACAACCTGAAGCTTAACTTTGACAAAGTTAGAGTTCAAAAACAACAGGTGCTGTACGTGGGTCACATCATATCTGCTGAAGGGCTAAAACCAGACCCTGAAAAAGTACTAGCCATGAAGGAGATGCCTCCTCCAACAACAAAGGAAGATGTACTGTGGTTCCTGGGTTCCATACAGTACCTGGCCAAGTTCTTACCTACATGTACGCTAGCAGAGGTTGAAACTCCACTAAGGGAACGGCTCAAATATCTATGTTGCACAGCACAGAAACAACGTTACCATACAATGTGACGCTTGCAAGAATGCAGTTGGCGCAGTCCTGTTGCAAGAAGGAAGGCCAGTAGCTTACGCTTCTTGCAAACTTCTTAAATCAGAGCTCAACTGGGTGCCCATAAAGAAAGAAATGTTGGCGATTGTGTTCAGTGGACACAAGTTTAGAGAATACATCCTGGGGAAAGCCACACGGTACAAACTGATCATCAGCCACTTGAAACCACACTGCACAAACCTATGTCAGTTACACCGTTGCTCTTGCAAGTGATGATCCTCAAAGTGAGTGGGTTTGACCTCAAAGTTGAGTATCTTCCTGGAAAAAAAAACTGATCTAGCTGACACTCTCAGCAGAGCAAGCCTGGAAAAAGGGCCAGCAGAAGAAGATGAGCTGCAAGTGAACATGGTACAAAGAATTTATATCTCCGAAGCAAAGTATGCTGAACTCCAGCAAAACACAGGCAATGAACTTCACGTGCACCACGATCCAAGTGGGGTGGCCTGAAACAAAACAACAAGTCCCACATAGTATCTGGTATTGATATTGGGACACACGTGATGAGCTAGCAGTTCTAGATGGTGTCATTTACCGTGGCATGAGGATCGTAATAACCCCATCCATGAGGCCGGCAATGCTCGCAGTCATACATGGAACGTCATACATGGATATGTGTAAGCAACGAGCAAGGGAAGTGCTTTACTGGCCTGGAATGTGTGCTCAGATTTGAAGAAAAAGTCAAGGATTGTACCATCTGCCATGACTATGCTCTGGCGCAACAGAAAGAGCCACTGATACCAAGTCCCATCTCTGACCTCCCATGGGCAATGGCTGCATCAGACATATTCACCTTTGAGAGCAAGCAGTTCCTAGTCCTTGTTAAATACTATTCCAAGTACATTGAGGTCACTAAATTGAAAGACTTAACGTCCCAGGAAACGATCCAAGCTTTAGAAGAGCATTTTGGGTTGCACGGAATCCCAGCGAGACTCATAACAGACTGCAGTGTTCAGTATACAAGCAAGGAGTTCACAGACTTGCTAAAAGCTATTAATAACTTTGAACATGTCCTGGTCAGCCCCAAGCACCCCCTAGCAAACGGGGAAGCAGAACGTGCAGTCAAAACAGTGAAGTCCCTGTGGAGGAAAAACGAGAACAAGAACAAAGCGCTTCTAGACTAAAGAGCCACCCCCATACCAGGAATTGGCTTGTCTCCATGTCAGCTCTACATTGGCCGCAGGCTGGGGACCACCTTACTGACGGCAACTGGCCTACTGAAACCTGAGAATATAACGCACAAGAAATAAAGAAAAGTTTTCACAAAGCCAAGGACAAGCAGAAGTACCATTAGGACCATCATGGTAGTACCAGAGAATTGCCTCCACTCAAACCGGGTGACCATGTGAGAGTGAAGCTGGAAAATGGGTCAAAGGATCCGGAGTGGAAAGCAGCAACCGTAGTACAAAGTCATGCTTCACCACGGTCGTATGTGGTAGATCCAGGCAGCCGTAGAATCGGACGTAACAAGGTGGCCTTGAGAGCCGATCGTCCAGAATCACATGCGGGTTATCAGCTGCGCCATGCAAGCACACTCCAGCAGCCACAACCAGAACAGGAAGCAGACATCCCAGACAACGATACAGCACCACAGCCCCCTTCTGGGGAAGTGCTGATTCGAAATCCAGTGCAAGTTTTTAGGAAGGGTCAAGAACCTACAATCAATGAATGGAGCACAAGGAAAGATCCAGTAGCTGTCCCCGAGAGATCTGAAGTCAGAGGTTCAGCCTCATATGAAACGTGCAGCGGCAGACAAGTCAGAAAGCCAGTCAAACTAGATTTACATGTATATCAAGCCAATGAAGAGACTACTCATGACATTGAGAACAACAGGCTTTATTGTCTTTAAAAATCTTGATGACTTAGTTGTTGTTAAAAGAAAAATAATTTGGGATGGGAAATATTATATACCACTGGACTTATTATAGTGCACCTACAGTTATTGTTTGTTGTAGTTGTAGTCTTAACCAATCATAATCAACCACGCTGGTTGACTTGTGATCCAACATGGCGTGCATGTGGTGAATACATAACAAAAGGACTGAATTTTTAGGTGTTGTCGACAATATGAGCATACAGCAATGCCCCATTCATTTTCATTTTAAAATCGTTGGTAAAATGTACGAATCCTGTTGTATGATAGTTCCCCCGTGTTGCACAACATGAACAAGATGGACTAATCACAAAGTTCTTTATGGTAGTGCTCAGTTTTATTCTTAAGTGGCATTTTCTTCCATGTTGCCATTGTCCCAAGCTTGCTTACTTTCCTTGTGGTCAAAGTTCAGGTAGTACGTACAATGTAGCCTTTTTGAGTCTGTAAACATAAGCTGGTATATATTAATGTCCTTATAAGCTATTTCTGATTTAAAGCAATGATTAAAAAAATCTTATTCTGGTTTTGCAGTTTGTGATTATTTTGTTCATGAAGAATGTAAAGAATTTAGTGTCAGTGACTGCAAGAACTGTGCTACGTATGTGCGCCACAAACAGGAGGTAAAATCATTGTAAAAACTGTTTATTTTATTATAACTTGCATTTTATTTCTTTTGTTCTGTACAGTTTTAAGCAGTGCTCAAAATTAAAAAAAAAAATCTTGGTTGTCCCTGTTCCAAAAGCTTGGCAACCATACTCATAAATTTGGTTGCCCTGAAAAATTCTTGGTTGCCCTTTACTAAGTAGGAAAAGCCCTATGATGAAATGCATGCTGTTTTGAGATGCCATCAGTCAAGCTTCAAATTATCCCATAGTTCTTTTATGTGTGCCTGAGTTTTGTCACGGAAGTCTGGGTTTAAGCTTTGGCGTCTTCAATCTCCGTTGCCTACATGTTTGTGATATTGTCTCTTGCATTTCCCTAAAATGCTCAGCTGCTAGAAATTAATTATAATAATTATTGTTAACTTCACACTACTATTGCACAATCATTGACTATGGAAAACAGTCAAGTGAGTCTGGTGAGCTGCTTTCTGTTTTTGGCAGGGTTGTTCGTTGTTTGTTCCTCGGGCAACCAGGCTTTTTATTTTACCAAAAACTGGTCACCCAGCAAACTTTCTGGTTATTTCGGACGACCGCTAATTTTGAGCACTGTTTAATTTAAGGTACCACAACAAAAACATAATTGTGAAGTAACCATAAAAAGTAATCTTGAGAAGTCACTCTGACCTACATGTACAGTGGGTGTACTATTAAAGAAAGCTGATCAAGCAGTTGTTCTGAAGAAGCCAAACAAAAACACCATCATGCCATTTTGCTGCACAGTACTCCTGGACTATCAGTCTGGGAGCTGGTGAATTGCAAGTTAATGTGTTGTTGTCCTGTGACAGGTGGGAATATACCATGCCTAAAATAGGATGTCGGGTGGGAAAGAGAATGGCTCTGAAGTAATCTCCCATGTACTGACACTGCAGCTTTAAATTGATTTGGGATAATGACGCAACCTTTCAGGAAAATAAAGCTCCCAGATGGCCTTGGCTCGAAGAGGCGATGGTTAGCGCTGGGGATTTGGGCAGGATCTTGTATGACTGTGTAGCCTGATCCTGGTGTGGCAGTCTGTTGCAGGTGGTGCAGACGTGCCTTGTGGAAATACGCCCAGAGGCTGCGCGTTCTTTCCTTGCCGCTCTCTTGCATGTAGCCTGGACTCTAGCGTTCGCTTCCGCCTTTGAAACCCCCACTTTGACACTTTTCCCGCCATGTATCTCAATGATTGGCGATGTCCTCTCATGCACTGGTGTTGATTAGTGCAGATCGCAAGTCTTGCTTGATGACATCCTTGTAGCGCAGCAGCCGTCGACCCACGCAACAGACACCCTCCCGCAGTTCTCCATAAAGGATTTCTCTTGGCAGGTGGTCAGGCTCCATGCGATGTGCATGGCCGAGCCATCGAAGGCGTTGCTGAATGAGCAGTGATGGCATGCTCAGTGAGCCGGCGTGGTCCAGGACCTCAGTGTTGGTGACCACCTGATGTGCAGCAGGCGCCAAAGGCAGCGAAGGTGGAATGCGTTGAGTAGCCGCTCTTGTCTGGGATAGGTCATCCATGACTCGCTGCCATAAAGGAGAATTGACAGGACGCAAGCTTGGTAGACGCACATCTTGGTCCTTTCATTCAATAGGTCATTGCCCTACACTCGCTTGTTGAGTTTGGCCACAACAGCAGCTGCTTTGGTTATCCTGCAGCTGATCTCAGCATCGAGTGAAGTCGAGGTTGACATGGTGGAGCCCAAGTACTTGAAGGTGTCCACAACCTCCAGCTCTGTGTTGTCGATGGTGATGACTGGGGGGGACTCAGCACCTTGCACCAGGATGTTGGTCTTCCTGAGGCTGATTGTTAGCCCAAACTCCTTGCAGGCATGGGACAGCTTGTCTACCAGATGCTGGAGGCCCTCCTTGCTGTGGGATGTTAAAGCAGTGTTGTCTGCAAACAGCAGCTACCATATGAGCACCACGTAAGCTTTGGTTTAGGCGCGGAGTCTGGCAATGTTGAAGAGTTTGCCGTCTGACCTTGTCTGGATGTAGACACCTTCTGTACAGTCTACAAAGGCATACTGGAGCAGCATCGAGAGGAAAATCCCGAACAGGGTTGAAGCAAGGACACAGCCCTGCTTTACTCCACTGCTGACTGGAAAGGCATTGGAGGTGGCCCCATTGAAACAGACTGTACTCTGCATGTCCTGGTGAAAGGAGGTGATGATCGCCAGGAACTTTGGAGGGCAGCTAATCTTCTGGAGGATCTTGAAAAGCCCACTTCTGTTCACCAAGTCAAAAGCTTTAGTGAGGTGCACAAAGGTGAGAAACAATGGCTGCTGCTGCTCTCGACACTTCTCCTGCAGCTGACGGAGCTAGAGGGAGAAGATCATGTCCACTGTGGCCCTCTAGGCTCTGAAACCACACTTTGACTCGGGGTAGACTTGCGAAGCAAGGCTCTGCAGGCGGGTCAAGGTGACCAGAGCGAAGGCTTTGCCACCGATGCTCAGAAGAGAGATGCAATCACTACAGTCACCCTTGTTCTTGTACAGGGTGACTATGTTGGCATCTCTCATTTCTTGGGGATGTGACCTTGCTCCCAGCACAGGCAGAGGAGCTCATGAAGCGGTTGTAAGATGGTTTGCTTCCCATGCTTCAAAACTTCTGGCGGAATACCGTCCTTCCCCGGTGCCTTGCCACAGGCAAGACTGTCAATGGCTATGCTGAGCTCTTCCAGTGTTGATGTGTTGTCAAGTTCCTGACGAGTGTATGACTGGCAACCCAGGCAGGGCATTGAGGGCAGTGTCTGTGATGATGTTCTGGGTTGAGTAGTGCGCGAGATAATGCTCCACCCAATGCTGCAGCTGCATGCTCTGATCAGTGATGACCTCGCCAGTCTTTGATTTGAGCGGGGCTGTTTTGACGCTTGTAGGGCCGGTGGGAGTTTTGATGCCCTCATACATCCCCTTTGTGTGGCCACAGTCTGCTGCTAGCTGGATTTTGGCGCATAGGTTTTGCCAGTACTGGTTGGCACAGTGGCGGTAGGTCTGCTGCTTGAAGGGCCTCACGTGTGCTTGGGGAAGGGTTCTGCTTGTGAGCCAGCATCGCTTTCCTCTTGGCCTCCGTGACTGGCTACATTTCTTCCCAGCAAGCCTCAAACCAGTCAGCATTCTTGCGTTCTTTCTTGCCAAATGCAGCCATGGCTGAGGCGTAGATGGCATTGCGGAGGTGAGACCATTTGGCATCGGGGTTGCTGGTTGTTGGAGGTTCTCAGCAAAGCTCTGAGCCTTAACGGGGCTGGAAGTGCCACAGGAGTTGATGCGGGGGCAACCCTTGGTTTTGCCTTGGTGGATCTTTCTGGGCTTCAGCCTGACCTTGCTTGCAATGAGCGAGTGGTCCGTGTCACAGTCAGCGCTGTGGTAGCTTCTTGTGTGGAGGACACTTCTGAGGTCCGCTCTCCTAGTGATGACGAGGTTAAGCTGGTGCCAGTGCGACCGAGGGGGGTCTCCAAGACACTTTGTGCAGCTCCTTACACTTAAGTATCCTAAAAATAAATTGGTATGAGTGGTTTCAAAGTTACACATAAAAGCGAGTACGAGAGATTCTCTGTTGCATGCTTACGTTGTCGTCAAAACCTCAAAATAATTTGGTGATTTCACATCGTCATTATGCAGAGGACCGGAAACATACTTGCTAAAATCTACGCTGCATGTGCAGCACAATTATTTAATATGCTCTTTTAGCCAATGAGATTATTGTTTTGTGGTGTTGTCGTAGTCATAGCTGTCGTCGTTTCTTAAACTCAATGCTGAATCATCATGGTTGTGGGTTCAAAATTAATCCTATTCAGGGCCTATTCACATCTACTGGGAGTTTATTTTTTGAGGTATATGTATTTTTTCATCATAACAGCAATCTATTCATCAAGCTCACCACTGGCGAGAAGGAAACCTATCACCTAGTGCCAAATGTGCATACTGTAAGAGGCATTGTGGTACCATGGAATCCCTTGCAAGTATGAAATGCAGCTGGTGTGGACAGTCGGTAAGTACTCATTGTTTGCCTGGGCATTGAGCAATCTTTGAAACCCTTGGATTGAAAAGGCATTTGAAATGAAAAAAAGAAAGGCCTGTACGTCATATAATCTCATTGGCTGCTTGGCAATAGACTGCCTTAGACTTCCTTAGACTTAATTATTAAATGGCATGCTCTCATACATGTAAGTAATATTATCATGCACAATCTGTGATGCAATGAGCCCATGGCAAATCAATATAATATTACACTGACTCATTATAGGAATATAATAAATTAAGACCTTTAAATTTTGGTAAGATTTGGGTGTCAGTGTTGCAAATGTCTAGAGTTTATTAATGTTTGCTTTCATACACTTTAATAAGCAGCACATTAGGGTGATAGTAAATGCATTAGCTATCCATGATGGCTCACTGAATCACGTATTTCCGACATTCCGATGGGCTATGAGTTTGTGATTGAGAAATAAAATTCACTCTTTGGATGCTTCAGACAATTAACTTCAGTTGTTAACTTAATTTTGATCCTCTTAGAGAATGTCATTCTTTTGCCGGCATGACTATTCCAGGACGAGGGGGTGAGGGGGAGAGGTTGGGGTTGGGGGTAGGGGGTGAAGGGTACCCTATAGCTGAAACAACCCAAACCTTTACGAAAATGCTAACCTTAGGCCTAAACAATAATTATGGTTAAGATAATGTTAACATCATGTAAACATTATCTTAACCATATTGTTTAGGCCTAAGGTTAGCATTTTTGTTAAGGTTTGGGTTGTTTCAGCTATGGTACCACTCACCCCCTACCACTCACCCTCACCTCTCAGCCCCTATCCCCCACCCCTGGAGTATAGTCATGCCATTCTTTTGCTAGGTCACTCAGGACCCACAACTAAAATGGCATAATTATTTGCTTGTAGACATTTAAAGTACACCAAAACTAAAAGATTTTATAATTTATGGTTAAATGAATCTTTCTGCGAAAAGCAAACATTATTTTACGATTTTCATGCCAAACTTGGGTTTTTTGTGTGCTGTGTGGATTGCATGTTTGAAATCAACGACCAAGCTGTGAGAAGCTTGGGTCTATTCTTTGGTCAGTGTACAATGCAGACTGTAGATCAAAAGTTAGTTACAGACTGCAAGAAAAGACCCAAACCCTGTTACTAATGGTAACCTTAGGTAACATCAACTTTGGCTTAATTAGGCCTAAAGCTAGCATTAGTAATTGGTTTGACTTTTTTCTGTGGTCTGCATTTTACATTCTGACTATCTGTTCTTCATTTTGAACTCGCAAGCTGTTTTGCTAAGCTTAAAAGCCTTCTGAAATCTTGAATGAAAAAACAGTTGTGGAGTAAAATCAGGAATAGGCTTGCATCTCTCACCAGGTTGGCAGTGGGTCAAATAGCTGATAGTTTTTGCTTCCACTTAATTAATTAAATTAAGGTACATGTACATTGTACTTTATGTACCTTGTGGAACACAACAGAGAAAACGTCTAGAGGAAAATGGTACATCATGGTTGTTATAAGCCAAAAGATTAACATTAGTTTTCAATGAAAAATATTCGATTTTAGAAGCATATCACACTTTAAGATAATATTAAATACTACGATAATTTTATTTTGACCAAAGTATCGTCAATGTTGACTTTGCAGAAAACAGGTCTTTGTGAATAATGTGATCTGTCAAATTACTGACTCAGAACAATCAGCATTAACGCAGAAATAATTTATTTCGACTTTATCCCAGCGTCAAAGACCGTATATTTATGTAGATAGGTGACTATCCAGAATATAAATATACCTCATGCTAAACTTTGTCCATGTGGGAGGCGTGGTGGCCTCATGGTTTAATAGTGTGCTCGACTCTGGATCGAGTGGTCCGGGTTCAGGTCCTTGCCGAGGACATTGTGTTGTGTTCTTGGGCAAGACACTTAACTCTCACGGTGCCTCTCTCCACCCAGGTGTATAAATGGGTACCAGCGAAATTAATGCTGGAGGTTACTAAACCCTGCAATGGACTGGCATCCCATCCAGGGGGGAGTAGAAATACTCGTAGTCACTTTATACTACAGAAACCAGAGATAAGCACCGGCCTGATGGGCCTTCTAGGCTTGTAGCAGACTTTACCTTTACCCTAAATTTTTTCCAAGGTTTTCGTGCATACCCTTAACTTAGATGTGCCCAGAGTGTGCATATCCATGGCTACTGGAGGAAACACTGAAATCATTGCACAGACTGAAACTGTTAGATAGTGACTTATACCCAGGATGAACAACAGATGAACAACTGAGGCCAGCTGGTGTTTATAAGCCATGTGACCATATTAGTGTGCCATAAACAGGAGGCATGCAGGTCCAGGCCCCTATCCCTGTTAAGTGTTAGAGTTAATTCCTTGATGAAAAACGTTGCTTCCTTGCATGTAACTTGGTGTTTGTCCTTGTGATCCTGTGATGTTAAAACTCTGACATACGTCTTATAATTTGTTCTGATCAATGTCGTGTTGCAAGCTCTTACAATGTTTGTAAACCGCTGAAATGGGCGCATTTTATGTTCACGTACATGATGTAAGTGTACCCTCAAGGAACTGACAGTTTCTCCCATGTAATGGTTGTTACAAGCACTTCACTTTATATGGTAGACAACACCACTTTTTTTCCAGAGCGGTGTGGTCTTAGACCTGTGATAACTTTGATCTTAAAGAGCCATTAGACTTATGGTACACAGGAACACCATGTGGACTAAATGATCTCTAGTGTCTCTCAGATTGTCCTTGTACACATACGTTAGCCCAACATGTGTCCTCCTCAGTGAGTTTGCTGCATCTGCTGCCCCTTCCAACATACATGTACTTTCTCGTCAATTATAGTAGTAATGCTGTTAAATCAAACCCTGGACTGATGAAGACCTGCATGGTGATACTGTCGCAATATTCCGCTTAAAATATTGATTGCTCTGAGTTGGTAATTTTGGGATCAGGTTATGCGTTTAGAAAAGAAAAAATTTAGTAATCTTTTTATTGAAGTTTTTGAATAATTGTTAATAAGTAGTCTTTAAAGTGTTACAAGTGTGTTAGAAGTTTTAATTACTAACAACAAGTGTATGCATGGACGTACGTTTAGCAACATACATTATATATGAACTTATGAAACAAAACACTCATCTTGGCCGAAATTCCTGTAGGCTCACAGCTCCTGTCACTTAATGTTACCAAAAGAATGTGGATTTGGTTATCTTCACAAACTCATCTTACCACCCTATGCTGTGTCAATGCCAAACATCACTCTGTGGAGTTCCTGTTCCCAAGGAAGAAGTAGCAGAGCATCAACTTTAGGTACAGTGTACATCAGTCATTAGTATTATTTTATAGAGTCCATTCAGAGTAAAAAGGAAACTATCACCCTGCAAAATACCAATTCTTGTAGTTTCGGGTGTCTACCTGTCACCAGTACCAAGGCTCCTTCTGGGCCACATCTGCGGAATGTGCTATTACAAGTACAGTGACGTATTATGTTGTTGTTGCATATGCGACACCTCGTGGTGGAAGCTTGGAATAACGAGAAAATGTTTGTCTGGCTTTCTTGGAACTGCATGTAATCCTCACGGTTTAACATGGTGTCAGAAGTGGGATCAAATCGATGAAAGAAACCTCTCAAGTTTGAAATACACAGGAAGGAAAACCAGACGCGTTGAATTACAACTCATTGTATAGCTGTTACCTCAAGCGACCCGAATTGAACCTCAGTGAGATATATCAGGGAATTTCAAGAATTTTGAAACGTAAGTTCCAGGATTTTTGCATTCAAGCAGACTACAGAAACCTAGCTAAAAAGAAGAGAACAAACAAAGTGAATATTAGAAGAAACCATGATGGTTGCTTGAAATGTCGGTGCTACGATCCTTCATGGTGTACAAAGGTTTACAGTGATCTGCTATACCATTGAACCCCATGCAGATACCAAACACAGGTTGAAAGAAACCTTGGATCTGGATTACAAATTATGACTCCACTACACTGGATCAATTGGAAGCCGATAGCTTTAAATTCTGGAACACACAGCAAAACCCACTTGAGTCTATACAAGAGTGGGAAATCAGGGTGAGACACTCAGGTAGTCTGTGTTCATTCCAAGCTCTTACAGAGATGAGATGTGTCATGACAAATATTCATCTTTGGCCTACATGGTGCCACTATGTGAATGGATCTCCTCAAAACACACCTTAAATTAGATGGCAACCCCACGAGCTTGCAAGAGTTGCATCCAAAGCCAAGGCTCTCGAGTCAGCCCAGAAGGCTAACAAGCTTATCTCTGAAACCGCTAAAGCCTAGTTTTCATATGTCAGGAAAATCCCAGATGATCGAGGATTTCGCAGTTTCCCGACCATCCCAGATTTTGCCGACTAATGAAAACCATAAATTGTAGACATCCCTGATAATCTGGGATGGTTGGGGACGAATCAGGAAGATAGAAAGCGTTTCTATTTTCCCGACGTGTCCCAGATTTTAGCGTTCGTCGGCGATCATTCCCGACATATGAAAACTCAAATTTGTACTTTTGCGGACATCGGCGATGGTTTTTAGCTCGTTACCAATCCTCTAAATTCCATGTTTCAATTTCTGGCGCACTTTCTATTTTCTACCAAAGTCACTATCGGGAGAATCTAGGACAAGCATCTGGCAATTTTCCAATATGTCGGCAAAATCTGGGATGGTCGGGAAACTGCAAAATCCCCGATGGTCTGGGATTTTGCCGACATATGAAAACTAGGCTTAAAGACAGCGAGGAGCAAGTTCACTGGATGAGTCACATTTGAACAAATGAAGCTAAAGCGAGTACCAGGAACTTGCTTCTGGTGTGGGGACTGCTGTGGACCCCACCCATGAAAAACATGCCCCACAAATGGGAAAACCTGCTCAAAATGTGACAAAAATGACCACTTTGCCTGTCTGGATGCTGGCCTGCCACAACCAAAAAGACAACAAAACAAGGCACTGAAGGCCCCTTTTTCTTTCATTAGCTTTAAACTGTAACTTACAGCTGGGGTGGCTGCTGCTCAAATCCTGAACTGCATGACTGTGCAACTTGTCCGCAGTAATACTGGTCCCAGCTTGTGCACTCCAAAGTTCATTCACTTTCCATCCATTCGTGCTGGGTAAAATGAGTACAAGTATAAACAAAAAAAAGCACTCAACAACAAGGGCAAAACAAGGAGAGGGACAACAGACGCCTGCATGGCTGGTCTCAATCAAGTGCACCACATGACCAAAACACCCACCTGCTAACTGCTACTCTGGATCACCACCTAGCACAACTATCAAGCAGATCAATGGTACTCCCTGGAAACTCAGATACACAGCACAGCAGCAAACACAGTCACTCCTCAAATTTGCCATCTGTCTAATCTTGGATTCTGGGAAAATGTTTACCCCAAGGACATTCCAGATAAGCACAGCAGCCAGCTGCAACGCCTTGTCACAAGATGCATACTTCGAACTGGCTCTAGATCTGCACACCAAACTGTCAAAGTCACCTTACCTGCCCATGCACCTATATGGCAATTCCCGCCTCTTAAAACCCTTTGGATAGGCCAACCTTTTATGCAAATGCACCAGGCACTCAAAACCCTCATATTCCAAGAAATTCCTGGAGAAATTGTGTTTGCATAAGCCAGCCTTTCTCTCTGGATCAGACTTTGAGAGACTCTGCCTAGTTAAAATCATGGCAGCCAAAGTCTTCTCCCCGACCACCACATTGAAAGAAAGCCCCCGCTTACCAATTGGCCAATCCACACCCCAGCCCCAACAACTATCATCAAGAAGATCAACCTTTGACCAAGGACACAACCTGGCACTAATTGGGGCCATCACCTTCTAAGCCTATCCTGATCCCCACAAGAAGATACTTACCATTGCCTGGCCAACTTGCAATTGAATATTACATTCTCCAACAGCATGCCAATACGTTTGAAGGCCTAGACCACTTAGGACCACCTGAGTCTCCACTTTAAAGTCAAACCTGATATTTCACTCATACAAGTGACCATCCATGGCATACCTGTGACCAAATACATTAAGGAAAAAGATGCCATGGATCGATACACAGTGGCAGGCATAATAAAGAAGGTTGAGGAACCCACGTCCTGGTGCTCGAATGAGGTCATCAAACATCAAAGAAAACCCCAAAAAAAAACAGAATCTGCATTAACCCCAGCCAAATGGTCAATAATTAGCAATACTTAGGCCCGGTATTCCAACTGCCAACACTATCAGAACAACTACACTTCTAGCTCTGTGATGCCAAGTCAGACATGGAAGTCCACACTGATCACCAACTGCTTGAGACCATCTGCAAGAAATCGTTGCATAAAGCACCAGCCAGACTTCAGAAAATGCTCATGAGGCTGCAAAGACAACCTCCAATTCAAGAAAGGCACATCATTCAACTTGCTGATATGCTATCAACAGCAGCGTTGGCCACTCTAACTCATGCAACAGTAATCAGCTTTGAAGTCTTCAGACTCAATCTCACTGAGGAAGCAGACAACCACAACCCATGCATCACACCTAACACTGCTCTCCGCCTACGAGTGGAAACCAGCACCTCCTCATCCTCATGACTCCCATTATTTAAGGCTGGCCTACTGACAGAAAGAAGATAACTCCAGCTGTCCAGCCATACTGGAGCTCCTGAGATGAATTGACAGTCAACAATGGCCTCATCTACAAACTAAGGTTCCGAGGTACATGTACTATTAATAATACCACCATCCATGAGAGCTGAGATGCTACATAAAATCCACGCCAATCACTTCAGCTCTGAGTCAAACACACGCGTTGCCAGAGAAGTCCCATATGGGCCAGGAATGAGACAAGCTATCTATGACGTGTGCAAAAGCTGCAACACCTGTGCTCAGTACTGTTCCCTGCAGGAACCTAAAGAACCCATGAAGTCACTACCAATCAGGACACTTCCCTAGCAGATAGTCAATCATGACATCTTCATTTAGAACCAGAAAAGCCTACTTGCTATGGTCTCTCATTTCTCGGACAGGATTGAAGTTTATTAAGCAAGCTTGAAGACAACCTTGCTCCAACTGTCACCAACGAAACCAAGACTGATCACTTAGCAAGTTTTGGTATACCAGCATATGCCCAGTGATCCATCTACAAAGATCTAGATTAGGGAGTTCCTGGGACTCACCAATCCATCAAAAGTGAGTCCCAAACCTATTCAATGAGTCCCATATCGAAGTAGTCCAGTGTGATATTAAATTAAGAGGCATACATTGTAAGCCTTTTGCTGCTTGTTTAGTGCAGCGTGCCTCTTTCGTCATGCCATTATTTTTATTGTGCTCTGTGCATACTTTGCCGTATGTGTAGTTTTCCTTTTCACCGTACACCAGTCATGAAAAGACTTGTAGCCATAAATTGAAAAATTTTCTTGGCTTTGTATTGCTTGATGAATTGGAAGCACTTTCATTTTCAGTAGGCTTATCTGTACTCATCACGTTTGATGAATCTTGTACAACTTCGGTGTTTGGTGATCGAATCTTGGGCACCTTTCGTGTTTGGTATACATATGGGAAGTATCTGCATTTTGTTGATTGAGAGAAAAACAAAAAACTAAGCTTTTGTTGTCTCTCAAGGGATATAATGTCATTTTCTTTTTTGGAGGCATCTTGCACTTATTCTTTGTAAAAGCAAACGATCCAGGAGCATGTGCTACGAACATAAAAATGAGTCGTGGACATCTTGTTTTTTCGAACTTCAAGGTACATGTACGTGTAACTGCTGTTCAATTTAGTGTATTAACTAAACTTGTCAGGTATTCCATGCTTTCGCTTGATGTGTTAACCTGTCTTCCATCCATTTAATAGAATACAGTGTAGTATCAATCTTTTTTGTTGAATTGTGGAGAAAGAGCCATGACAAACATGATAACCCTGGGAGTGAAATATATGTTTGCGTCCACATGGATGCACAAGGAAGTCAATTATGCATCTTTTCTGATGTTTTATGCATCAGAGACTCGGGACGCACAGGTAGGTGGATCACTGATATGCCACAAAGACAAAGGCCCAAAGTTCACTAGGAAGGGGTATAATGACAACTCTGCCAACTCTGAGTCATCTCTTAGAACCAATCCTCATC
The DNA here is from genome assembly GCF_036669935.1 of Montipora foliosa. Lineage (NCBI taxonomy): Eukaryota > Metazoa > Cnidaria > Anthozoa > Scleractinia > Acroporidae > Montipora > Montipora foliosa. The sequence continues at coordinate 27,730,316 of NC_090873.1, forward strand.
GATAATAAGTCATAACACAAAATGAAGCATCAGTAATGGTCACTACGGCAAATCTGCTGGCCCAGAGCATTGCATATTAATCAAAGACTTTTTTATTTGGTTATTTTGTCTATGCAAGACATCCTCCCAGACAAAAAGGCAGCCTTGGACCAATGGCAGTGTCTCAAAAAGACATCACTCAAGGTTCTACGCTATCAAAATGCCAAACATGACCATTCGAAGAAACAGAATTGACATTAGGCAAGTCGCGCACCACTCTCATGCTCAGAAGGTACTCTGTAAGTACCCCAGCGGACATGCATCAGAATGAAGCTATATGCCAGCTAGAGTACCCAAGCAACGCATCTGACCAAGTCCTGTATTCAGCCGTCAGAACTAGCTGATGACATTACAGACAAAGAACTCCTTTCCCATGCAACCCTCACAACCAACAAAATGTTCTGAGAATCCCATCATCCCCAGCAGCGAGTACAGATGAAGCCAAACCAAACCAAATTTAAATCACCTGCCAAATTTTGAAGGGAATACAGTAGATAGGCGAGATTGGGCAGAAAGTATCATCGTAGAACCTTACATTGACTTGAACCAAATTGGATTTCACTGATGGGATATTCCTTGTGATATACTTTACTAGCTGTAACCTTACAATAATTCTACACTTACAGTGTAGTCTAGTTACCTCAATATTCAATAACTCAAACTTACAAAGTTCGAGTTAAGTCAACAAATAAGGAATAAATTAAGACTCATTTTGCTTGAAGTTTCTTTTACCCCTGCCTGACTGTGTTAATTTTTTTCAGCAAAATGCATAACTGTTGGTTGACCTTAAACTCTACAGGCCATTCTCTTTTGCCAACGTTTAACTCCTTAAACTGTTTATTTCTACTTGAAGGGCTTCTTGATAAGGATGACGGGATAGTTGTTGACGATTTGCCTCAAAAGAATAGAGATACCAACTGTGGTATACACAATTCAGGTAAAGACAGAGCTCTACAATACTGTAACAATGTTACTTAATTGACCACTCCCCATAGGGGCTTTTCAGGGCCATTGAAACACAATTATGGCAGAACAGAACATTCAACAACAACAACTGATAAGAATCCCAACTGGCTGGAGGCAAGCTAGTTAGCTATATTTACAAGTGTGGCTGAGAAGTTGAACCAGGAACTACCAGGAACAAATTTAACCAGTGGTTGGGACGTGTCTTGAACCTGGGATCCCTGGATCTCAAGGCCAGCACCCTAACTACTGGTCCGCACTGCCTCGTACAATTCAGCTGACAACCATCTGACAGAAAAGGAACTTTAAATTTGTTGTTATCGTTTTCTGATTAGAATAATATGTAATAGCCAAGGACTACATGCTGTCCAATAATTTGGAAATTTTAATAGTTTGGTGAGAAAAATTCAAAGGACTGCCAAATTGAACAAGGCCAATGATAGGCCGAGTCCAATTTGGCAGTCCAAGGAATTTTTTTGAATCCAAATTGGACAAGCATGTAGTCCTGTTACTTATTAATTAGTAGCTTCCAAAACGCTTTGTTCTCACTGTTAGAGAAGATTAGTTTAAAACGTTGAAAGAAGCCACTGTCTTTCAGTGGAGTTTTACTAATATGCGAGCCAGCGACCCATGCGCGTCATGCGAGCCATGGCTGCGAGCTATGAGAGCCAAGGGGCAAGCCATGCAAGTCATGGCTGTGAGCCATGCGAGCGATGCGAGCCAATACTGCGATTCAGTATGCGAGTCACACAGTTATTGAAAGCTAACCATTTTAAAATGGGTACTTAGACTTAATAACTGTTTATCAGCACTATTTGAAATGGGTGCTTAGACTTAAATGTGAAATTCACATGGCTCGCTGGCTCGCACATTAGGCAGACTCTCTCCCAGTGTCTGTTCTGTGGCTCAACAACGTCAAGTGCTTAAGCTGCAACCTAATTGGCCAATACTCAGTTCTTTTATTCGTCTGAACATTTGATTGGTTGATGGAAAGTATCCAGATTTTTCCTAAATTGGACGGTTTGTTCAAAGCTGAAGTAAACGTTCCAGCAAAAACAATCCATGGCAATTTATTTTAAATTTGGGCAGTTGGCAAAAATTAAGAAAAACTACATGTAGATCTGTTGGTATTGTAATAATGGCTTTTGATGCAGCTATATAATTATCATTTAAATCCTTTAAGTCCTTGAATTCCATTTTTTTTCTTATTAATAATTTTCGTAACTTTTTGTCATTGAAGTTTGCGCAACTTTGGATGTCTTTGCATTTTGTTTTGCAGCTTAGTTTTGAAAAAATGGTTTGTATTTTTTCTGTATGAAGCCTGACTTATTGTTTTAATAATAATTGTTAAGGGTTTAAAGTCAGGGTTCAACAGTAAAACTGCAACCATTTTCCATGACTTTACACCAACCAAATAAGAAGCTACAAACAAGAAACCTAGCCAAGCCCATGGGGTTAAACTTTTTGAAAGATCACAAATTATAATAATCACGTAACAAGAAATTTTTATGCTAATGTCATAATGAACATAATTTTTTTGTTGCAGAGGAAACTATACTTAAAATTTATGATGGTAAAGTTAATGATCCCAAACTTTGCAAGAACATAACAATTCCAAGGACTGCTCAAGCTAGCAATGTTCTTGTAAGTCTTTTGTCTATTATTTTTTTAAAGTGCAGCTAGCTTTAATTTTTTTCTTTTTTAAAGGTTAACATACATTGTATTGATTTCGCTAAAATCCACAGCAAAATTTAATGTTACATAAAACTACTGAACATGTCACTGCACAGCTAATCAGGAAATTTGGGCATTTTCAGTGTCTGAAGACAAAAAGTGGCCACAATGACTTCTGGCAAATGTGGGACTTCTACATTCTCTTTATCTTAGAGGGAAATACGGTACATTTGTCATTAGGGCCACTTTATTCTCGATGACAAACAAGACGACATGGCATGATCCAGACATGGACCAATAACAGTATTTTAACAGAAATGTAACAGTGTTATCATAACGTCTTCATTGGTTGAGTGTTTTCAGTTAACTATGATCATTAATTTGGTGACTGTTATAATTATTGCTCTTAGTTGGTAACTGTTTAATTTGGATGATGTTCATAATCATTTGGATTCCCGTTTGTTTACAAAAGTTACAGGTGTGTCGAGTCCTGTTGGTTGGGGTTCATACCTGGATAGGTGACTGTTTTGGAATATATTATGTACCTTTTGTTGTGACCTTCGTGACCTCCCTCATCGTCAAGGTCTTCTTTTAATTCACTGTGATGTTGACATTATTGAATGACTATAGACTTGTAACTCTCACTAGCTCAGGTTGTCACTGTATTAGTTGGGACCTGTAGTTCTTCCAGAGAAAAACAATTAACATTCAGGAAAATCTGAGGAATTTGATCAGTCTCTACTGACAAAGATTCAAACTTGGTGGACAAAAATACATGTACAATCATGCATATGAAGTTCTGAGTCTAGGAATAAATTATTTCCCTTGGTGAAATTTTTTTTTCAAATAACATTCTGCTTCCTTTCCCAGAAATTATTCGTGTACTTGCATGAATTTTAGTTTTTTGATAGTTTGCAGTCTCGGATTCTTACTTCTGAGCATGCGACTTAATTAAACTGAATGGACATGTGATCACCAATTCCTATTATGGGTGCAAAACATAGAGTGCAAAACAGTCATGGGAAAAGCAAGTGTTGAAGCATAACGGAATGCTTTGCTTAAAAAAAAAAAAACTACATGTAGCCTTTCAAGGTGTCAGTAAATTTTTAAGAATTTAGGTTCAGATTTCTAAACAGTGTTTTCTTTTTTCATTTTTAAATACAGGAAGAAGCCCTTAAAAAGTTTCACATTACTGATGACCCCAGCAATTACTACCTAGCTAGGGCTGTGGGCGAAGGTATTGTTAAAAGCCCACAATCAACTTCAGTTGAGATATTGATTGCCTAGGACTTGTGAAAAACATAGGGAAATGTGATGATAATAAAAAAAAAGTAAAGTGGTGCATTTATATAGCGCCTTTATCACAAGTCTCAAAGGCGCTTTACAATGATCAATTTACCCCCAGCAGACTGGAAGCATATACAGGCGCAAATTGCAGCCGCTTCTAAGCAGTCCATGCATGCTGGTACTCATTTTACTGACCTCGAAGGATGGAAAGCTGAGTGAACTTCAGCGGGAAAGAAGGTCGCCAAATATTCCACTCTCGGCAGAACCGGGAATGGAACCCGGGACCTTAGGGTTGCCAGAGATCTTACCACTGCGCCAACCCCTAATGATAATCATTATGATCATGATAATAATAACTGTTACAATCATGAAAATTACACAAAGAGAGTAGTTGGTGATTTTCTCATCCTCTTCTGTCACCTCATTCCTATCCCAAGAAATTGACGAACATCCAATCCTAAGAGGCTTGAACTACCACTGACACCATACTTCCAACAAAGCTCCCAGTACACCCTCAACCCCATCCAATCATGCCTTCTCTGATGCTCCCTCTTGCACCAACCAGTACAACCACTCTCCACATTTCCAACTGACTCCACCTCCTTGTCACATATCTACCCTTCCTCCCTCACACAATCATGCATGCTGATTAACATCCTCCCACCACCCTTCCTCTTAATGTATAACCTTACTACATGTACACTCCCCTTCTTGTGGAAGGCCCCAAACATCATCAACCTCTCCCTTGTCTTCACATCCCCCCCCCCTCCCCTTAGTTTCCAATCGCTCCAATCCAAAGTCTGCGCACTGTACCTCACCATTCATGATAGCCTATGCATTGATGAGCACCCATTTTCTGGAACAAAGTAGAGCCCAATCATGATATCATCTGGGAATTGAACTTGGGGATTGTTGGCAAGTGCTTTCTGTAATGTGCCTGATGATCCTTTCTTGCCACTAGCGCTTACTTTGTGTTATATTTCATGAATAATGAACATTGCACTTTGGTGGCAATCAGTAAGGACAAGAATATGGAAGAATTTTTTGTTTGCTAATTATAAGGTGCTTCCTTTTATTTCAAAGAGAACGAGCGCCCACTTAATCCAGAAGAAAAACCACACCAGTTTACTGAGAACAGTTCTTCAAAACCATTGATTTTCCTGCGGATGAAGGTTTGATTTTGTTGTGTTATTTGCAATCAATTTTTATTGTCAACTGTTTCTTTGGAACTCGCCATTTAAAGGTTTTTTTATATTGCCAGCATCCATCTCTCTCCTCTTGTGATCTGTGTGTTTTTTCAAATACTTACATGTAGTCATTTAGCAATTCCTTTTCTGTTATTGGGTCTTTAATTTACTGTTACAGTAGCTCTTATTTTGAATTTTGGTATTTTACAGAGTGCTGACAGGCGACGAGGTTACATCAGGGTTTATCCAGGAATGATTAAGTGAGTGCACATAATTATTGATGGTCTAATTTCCAAATGTCTGCCATCTGTTGTCATTTAGAATAGAATCCTATCCTTGCAATTGTTCTGAGCTCAATATTATGGGAAAGTTCACCACGTGACGAGGGAATTCCACGTTAGAATTTTCAATGGAAAAAATAACATCACACAAATTGCAAAGCGATGGTTCTTAGGTTTTCACTTTCTCTAGTATTCTGTGATCAGAGGTTACATACAGATAATTCCCTCCTGACCCAATCATGTGTTTGTCTCTCTCTCTCCACTCACTCTCCACATTCGTCTCCTCAGCCACATCAATTTTTGAAGAACCACAATCATCTTTTTCTCTACTTTCCTCAAAGTCCAAGTTTCACAACCATACAGAGCAGTACTCCAGATCAATACTTTTGCAAGCTTCACTTTGGTCCTCAAGCCTAGATCTTTTCACTTCCACATCTCTGACATCATTTTCAATTTGTATTCTGATTTTGGTGTCTGTCAAGGTTGTCTGCTATGTTTGCTATTTCCTCCTTGTTGTTAGCAATAATATTAGAGTTGTGTCATCAGCATATTGGATACTCGAAATGGCTTGTCCTCCGATGACCTTTCCAGTTAGTCCAGGAAGTGTACAATTTTTGCCATACTCCAGTGTAAAGGTTGCTAGCATGTGTTCATGAGCACTTGTTATACTCCTCTGGTGAAAGAACTTCCTTGTAATGAAACATGCTTGGTTTTTTTATCAGTGTTACATCAATGTTCAAGACCATACCAGTCACAGCAGTCACCACTGTATCAGATATCATAAGTATTGCATTAGAAAAGTTTGGATTGAAGGTACATTATGCCATGAACGTTTGCACCTGAACATAGTTGAAAGACTAATCTTGGGTAATTAGTCTTCATTACAATTCATGGTGGCAGGTTAGCAGATTATGCCAATTGTTTGTAAAGGTGTACTTAACTGACTTGCTCTCCTTAGGGTCTTTTGAAGCTTTTCAGGACCAATTAAGTAAATATTAAATAAATGCAATCGAAGAACTGGCAGACCAGTTGGATATAAAATTTGCAAGCACAACCAAAAACTCGACCTGGAACAACACCAGCTAGTGGTAAGCGTGGGACTTGAATCTGGGAAATGCGAAAGAAAGTCCTGGCCTTGGTTGTTCAAAAGGTGTATAACGCTATCCAGCAGATAAATCACTATCCAGCAGATAAACACTAGCAAAATCACTTGAGTTATCCAATGGATAGTGCTATCCACCCTTCGAACAACTGGAGTCTGGTTCCTAACCACTCGAGCGTGCTGCCTTCGTTGAAAGTTTGTATAATAATTATATGTAAAACACATGCTTCAAGTGGTGGGCTCATCTTTTACTCATACAAAAAATTATGAAATAATAACTATATTAGGGTGATGCTCTGAGGCAGAAGCGCTACAGACAATTATTATTTTTTCCTTAAGTAGATCAATCCTTTTAAGGTTCTTTTTATTATGAAATGTGCAATAAACTGTTTCTTATTTCAAACAGAGACAAGTACATGTATTCTCTTATACTCACGTTTTGGCTGCGAGCCGGGGTAGTTTATAATAATCGTGCTGACATTCCCTTTGACAATGACAAGAAAAAAGTGATGATGGTGGAAGAACCACAGTGCCTGGAGCATAATATTCAACTTACAAATGAAACCCACATAATATAATGCTGAATCTGGGAATTGCAAGGACAGATTCATGTAAGGGAAATGCAACTGAGCCTGTTCCATGGAAAGTTAAAGCTCTGTTGTATCATATGTGTACATGTACATTTATGCTCAAAATTTGGGCAACTTGACAAAATAGCTGAATTTCCAGTATCAAAATAATCACCTTGAGTATAATGGTTGTGCTTGTGCTTGTAACTTTGAAAGTAGGGGACTGTGATAATGCTGCTATGGCTAAAATCTCGGCAAAAATATTTGGGCTCTCTCTCTTTTTCCAAAAAGAAAATTACACGCTTCCATTTGTCCCCATCCCTACTGAACAGTGCTGTGTCTTCCAGGTCTAAAAAGGGAGTGAAGATGGGTGTGTCCCCAAACGTATATTCCAGGCTTGTGGGTGATAATGTTTGTCACACTGCGAAGGGTTTCCCAATACTATTTACACTTTTTTAAAATAATTATTATCCATACACAGGGTGAAAGTCCAGAAGAGTTTTCATTAACAGAGGTTCATTTAGATCATGGAGGTAGGTCATTGATTTTGCTTCATTTTGTAACGTAAATGGTTTTTGAGTTTCATTAATTGGAGTAACTTGAGGATGACGTTATATTGCTGTCTCCATGGATTGGCTTAAAAATCTTCATGCACCACATACATAGGCTTTTTTGGTATTGTTCGCATGTTTATAATTTTAATAACCTTTTATCTTAGTTTTTGAAGTGTGGTTACAAGACATTTAATTTAGTACTTTCTTATAAAGCATTTAGAGCATTTCATTGTAAAGCGCCTTTGAGAGCATTGAATTTGGGGCTATATAACTAATATTTATTATTATTATCTTAAATCTTACCTTGTTTATGCGGTGTCACCACCAGGCTCTTTTTATTATTTTTATTATTATATTTAACAGTACAATAAAATACATTACGTACAATACTACATACTTACACTAATAACAATACACTATAACACATACGGCTAATTACACAACTTAGTACGTACATACGGTACTTACAGTACTGGTTACTCACACCACTGTACTATTCGCATCCTTTTTTTTTTTTTCCTTAATTCTTATATTACAGTGACACCTAATATATGCATGTAGTTTTTTCCCTATATGTACACGCTTACAATCGAATAATAAATATAAAATTAAGTATTAATTAACCATAAACATCAGCAGCAAATAAAATTAAAGTAAAAAGGCCCACTTGAAAGTGTTTTTTTTTTTTTTTGCAGTCGCAATCTCTTTAAGAATTTCGAGTTTTCCGGGAATTGACGATAAAAAGGTTTTGAAAATCTAAAACATATCCGCGAAGGCTTGTGCAGAAAATAATATATTTGGCGATCAGTAGACAATAATTTAGGACTTGCCAATGCTTTGCCCTATCTTGCCAGCCGTAGAGTATATGGCTTATGGATAACGTTATTGTTTCATTTGTTTTTTGGTTCCACCAGTCTTGAAACAGAATCCAGAAATCGACTGTTAGTGTGCAATTTATTAGCGATGCAACGTTTGTTCTTCTGCATTGCATAAGTTGCTTATGGGGCTTTCTGAAATGCCGTCTCGATAAATTGTAGCACGGGTTGGAAGCACGTTATGAATCACTTTAAATTGAAACATTATAATTTTTACTTCATTTGTGACAGCAAATGGCATAAGATAAACATTCTAGATGGTATTTTCGGTAAATCCGTGGCGTAGAACTTTGGTTTCAGCCGTGGGAGGAACGAAGATGGTGTTTAAAAGAAAGGAGTAAATAGAACTGGCTCTTAGGGTGTTCACTGTGGTATCGTGTCTGACGTTCGGAATAGGGTTTTTAAGACAAGCTTTCCAATTTTTTGGGATTGCGTTAACCAGGCCATAGTATATAGTGAAAGCAATCTCGACCCCAAAGCTCTTCTCCTGACTGATGGAGAGAAGAGCTCTGGGGAACCCTGAAACAAAGTGTCCTCTCATTGGTTTTAGTGAAGAACAATCAAAAGCGTCT
>NC_090873.1:27746918-27761918 GCF_036669935.1 Montipora foliosa
CAAATAATTTTCATCGGAGTGGGGCCAGCTTAAATTATGGGAATTCGGAGATACACTCTCTTACTTCATATTCCCTTGTCTCAAGAAATGAAAAGTGGCCTTCTACCAGAATTCTCACCTCGGTCATATTCTACTCCCTTTCTTTATTTTCTCTTGAACAAGCCTGTGATCACAACTGCCTATATCATCCTTGAAACCATCATGCTTTTGTAAATAGACATTTTTACGGTTTTCTCTGTAATCTTGGCGCTTTAGAGTAATCAGATGTGGTTTCAAATCATGATCGTAGAAGCAGTGGCTCTCGGTTTTTTCTTTGCTAATTAGTTATATCGAGTGTTAAATGAGCAAGAAAAATTAAAGGAAATTTTTCAAAAAACAAATTACGGTGATTATGCATCCTAAATGCTTTAGAACTTTGATGCCATTCACCTGAAGGTTTGTAACATGGGACATTTGTAGTTTGAAGGCTCCAAACAGTTCCATTGTTTAACAACGTGATAGAAAGGGGGGTAACTGGTCGCTTCGCCCACAGGTTAACTTGCCGGCAATGTAATTCACCTACACTGAAGTTAACTCTGCAAGTTAACTACTTCACTGTGGACAAATTAACTTGTTTGTGAGTTAATCTGTGGGCAAAGCGACCAGCATTAAAAAAGGAAACCCTTTGCAATAGCTGTCTTGCAAAGAGTGTAGTTAGATGTTCTTTATGTTTAGTTACATAGATAGCAATTTGATCTCTCATTGGAGATAATGCTCTGCATGCACCTTTAACATAACAAAAACACTGAAGATAAGTGAGAATAAGAATGCTTTCACTCTGAAGATAACTCTACTACGTGCTGGTTAATTACCCTACAGGCATGGTGTTTCTATCTCTGGCTGCTGCTGATGTTGCAGCTGATGCTGTTGAAAAGTTAAAAACGTCAACTGTGGATAGCAAGGTGCTATTCACTAAAGTATTACCAAACATACATGTAAGTATTTCTAACGACAAACGTTTTTGTCGACTGTCTCAAGAAATTTTGTCTCCCACTGTAGGTTAAAGCTGTCATTATGTCTTACATGGAAGTAAAAGTAACTCAGTTTCAGTTTCAGTTTCAGTTTTTATTATGTATTTTGCAAAAAATATCACAAAGCTATGCAATGCTCGCGGTTAGCAATAGCTAGTCGAGGCGAGCATTGCTTACAAATATATTCCAGATAAAATGGTTACAAATACATAACTACACATTCACATAAAAAATAAATAAATAAAATAAAATAAATTAGTTTTAGAATACAGTAAGTGCAGTGGAGAACAGCTTAAAACTTGTACAGTATAACATAAATAAACATCAAAAAAGTAATTGAATAAATAAATTTTTAACTACATGACATACTCAACTAAGGAGTCAAAATTTGCCAATATTATCGAAACATCAATGTAATCATCATATTTTAGCAGTCTTTGGAAGAGGATATCATCAACATTATTTTTGAAGTTAGATTTTGACATCTGGTGGACTTCACAAGACATGCTATTCCAAATTTTAACGCCAATTCTTGAGAAAGATCTTTTTTGAATATCTATTCTCGAACGTTTAAGAAAATAATCTCCTCTTTGCGATGATCTCGTCTCATAAGGATGAATATCAGCTTGATGGGTGAATAGGTTAAATATATTAGGAGGTGTCAAGTTGTTTGATACATTATGCATCATCACAGCCACAGATTTAAAATAGAGCATATCTAAAGGATGAGGCCGAGAAGAAATGAAGAAAGGTATAGCATGAGATTTGTAATCAGCAAAATACATTAGGCGAAGAGCTCGTTTTTGAAGGGTCAAAAGTTCAGTTCTATGAACTTTTGCAGTATTACCCCACACTACTATACCATACATTAAATATGGTTGAATGAGTGACCTGTAGATATGATGTAAAGTACTCAGCGGTACAAAATGCCTTATCCTCGAGATAATACTCAACGGACCCCAATATAATAATATCTTTAAATTGAAAAAATTGGTTGGATCCTCGGATGTTTGGAAATTTCGCAGACTTACATTATTAGGGAAAATAGCAGTGTTAAAGAGCATGGTTGCATTTCAGTTAGTCTAAATTATTTTTTCACCTTTGCAAAGTAACCACGCAGCGATCAAAGAAATGAACACAATTTTCTTTAAGTTTCTATGGAATGTTAACGGAGACAAAATCAAAGGAAAGATACTGATTAAGAAGTATCCAGAAGGAGGACTTAAAATGATTGAAATTGCTTCATTTAATAAATCTCTTAAAGCTACATGGATCCAAAGATATCTGGACCCTGAAAATGATTAGTAATTGGAAGCGACTCTTTGACTCAGAACTTGAACAAAATGGTAGCAAAGTGATATTAAAAGGAAAAAAAAGATGTTAACAATTTAAAAATATCAGACCCCTTTGCAAACGAAATACTTCAAATTTGGTGAGAAGTTTTTTTTAGGAAACACTATAATAGTCACCTTGATGGGAAAACTCCCTGATAAGAATTCAGAATAAGCCTTTTTTTCTTAAAGGTATTACGCAAATTAAGCATTTAATGGATGAATCCTTAAATTTCCTCTCCCTTACCGCTTTTCAGAATAAATATAACTTGCAAGCCCGACCTTATTTGGGATAATCTCTGCAGTAAATCGTCAATGAGGGCAAAAGACCAAAACCCGACTTAATTATGAAAATTGCTATAAGGAGTCAAAAACCATCAAATTTATCTATCAGGAAATTGTGTCAAAAAAAAATAGCACAATTTCGTGTCAAGAAAAAAGGCAGAAAGATATCAGTCTTCCATTAAATGAAAGTATTAACTGGAACGTCGCTTATCAAACATCTTTTAAATGTACAAAGAGCAGTAAAAGAACCCCTTTCAACCTCAAATTGTTACAGCGCCAGGTACCAACTGTTTTTTTTTTCAAGTTGGGCTTGGAGACGAGGACAGGTGCACTTTCTGTCATAAGGAAATCGAAAATTTGATACTTATTCTGGAGATGCGAAGAAATAAAAATGGTATTTTTAAGTGAATGCAGTCCTGCCAACTTCCTTTGAGTGAACACAATTACTTGCTTATAAATATGTCTGATGTCGGGTAGCCCTAAACACAAACTCCAAATCAATTTCTGTTCCCTAATTGCCAAATACTATATCTGGCCTTGTCGCTTAAAAGAACATACCCCCAATTTAAACATTTTTTTGCTTTATTTGAAGCACATTTATCAAATAGATTTTAACAATGCCTCTACTTTCAAAAAGAAATGGCTTATACAAGCCTTTAGACCTGAGTCTCCAAAAAATAAGAAATATAAATACCTTCTCTACACTACTGTTTCTGTTTTGTTTCTTTGCGTTGACTTTGCGTTTTTACCCAAAGGAAAAATATGGACAAGAAGTATAGTTTTTTTTTTTTGCTATTCGCTTTTTGCTCGTCGCTGTCCTTTTTCATTTTGCCTTCATGCTTATTCAACTTTTTTTTAACTTGCATTTTGTTGTTGTTGCTGTTGTAACCAACTTCCAATAAACTGTCAATTAAAAAAAAAGATAAAGAAAAACAAAGAGTGTAAGTAACTTCCAAATTCAAATTTACGTAGTTTGTAACATTATTTTACCAAAGTGCAGGGAGCATATATGTGTGGTGGTCTCTCTGAATTCCATTCTAATAATGTATTGCAAAATCTTTGCCCTTACTCTAATCATTACCGTTTTTTCTTCAAAATAGTTGTTCTGTCTTTGATTTGCCTCACATCCGCAAGTTATAGTAGCTATAATAGACCACTTTCGATATATTAAAATTCAGTCTAACACAAAAGACATCATCTCGAGGCTCTGGGGAATAAATATAAGGATTTGTATGAGTTTATTTCCCAGAGCCTCGAGATGATGGCTTTTGTTTTGGATTGAATTTTAATATATCGCAATGGGTCTTTTGTTGCTACAATCTTGGAGAGAATATGAGAAACATTAACCCCACCCTGTTATTTTTCCACCATTGAAATTTTGGGAAGGGATGGTTTTGATTTTCATTTGAAATGTCGAGATCAAAGCTAATGCCTCTTTAAGTTAACAATGACGTCATTTTATGAAAGACATCATGCCAAACCATAATACTATTGGAGAGTACTGAAATGACTAAAAATAATAATGACGTCATTTTATGAAAGACATCATGCCAAACCATAATACTATTGGAGAGTACTGAAATGACTAAAAATAACAATGACGTCATTTTATGAAAGACATCATGCCAAACCATAATACTATTGGAGAGTACTGAAATGGCTAAAAATAATACAAGTATTGAGTTCCTTGTTTTCGTTGGTATGTACTGTGAAGGGCTTTGCAGATCCTGACTTCGCACCCTCATCAATCTACATATTTCATGAGTTTCTTGGAAAAAAGAAGACTCCTAAATCGTTTTCTGGAACTTTTTCTTGAACGGCATTCAAAATACTTTTTAAAATTTAAATTGCGTTGTGTCAAAGACATCCCTGTTAATATGACATTTACTTTTAAATCCATGAATTATTATATGAAAGATTTATAATCATAGCAAATTAGTGGATCTTTAAAAAACCTTTGTTTTTGTTTTTATCACCCCATTAGCCAGGAATGTTCCCTCGTGGCAGTCAGCCTCTCCTTGTGCTTGTTAACTCAGGAAGTGGAGGAGGTCAAGGAGCTGATATGCTTACAGCTTTTCAGCATGTACTCAACCCATATCAAGTGTACAGTCTCACAGATGGAGGCCCATTACCAGGGTGTGTTGATTGCCTACTTTAGTTCCTTATGGTAGTGTCACAATTTCTCTTGCAAGTTATCTTTTGTTTTCAAAACAGAAGGTCCACATTTAGAGAAACGTTACTACACTGGTGTTGTATTCCGGATCATTTTTCCAGTATTCAGCATATTGGGGTGTTTAGCTTCTAATGTCAGAATACATTGTGGTAACATTGGATAGCGATTGACCAAAATTGTGTAGCCAAGTGCCCAACATCATTGGCCATTCATATTAGCCACCAATAGGCAGCTGTAGCAGGACGACAATGACAGTGGCTTCAAGATCGTTATATTAAAATACAACTTCTGTAGTCCAGGAAGTATTTCTGATTACGGTATAACTGCTCTTATATTCTTTGCCTAGGTATCCACCACAAGGTCAATTAACATGATCTTGGGATTGAATAACAACCAAAATTTCATTTTGGGACATGGAAAATACGTTCAATAAATAACTTAAACTCAGGCCAAAGAAAAGTGCAAGTGAAGACATAAGGATAATACGTTTTTTGATAGATATAATGCCTGAAAAAAAGTGGGACCAAAGCTCACCGTCAGGTGATCAGACGTATGGAAATTTGAGCAATAGGCCCCTTGAACGTAACACAAAGACTAGTTTGCTGTAATCCTATCACCTTGTAAAGTCCAGGGGCAGGTTGAGGAGGCAGGGAACGAGGGGCCGCGAACCCCTTGTTGCTGTAATGAACCTATTTTTGGATGGTGTTGTGCATTTGGAAGCATCTAATCTTTGTTGTTTTGTTGGGCGTAGGAGGGGCACTCTTATGGGAATCCGTGTCTGTCCTTATTTCCTGTTATAGATGTCCTTTCTTTATCTTTATGTTATTCTTTTTAGTTTGTACACATTCAGATCTATTCCGGATTTCCGTGTGTTGATCTGTGGAGGTGATGGCACAGTCGGGTGGGTGTTAGCGTGTTTAGATGATGTTATTCAGGATCTCAAGTGCAAGATGCCCCCATCAGCTGTTCTTCCACTCGGCACTGGTGAGTCCTGGCTATAACAAGTTACCTGTGTAAAACAAGTTGCTCCTGTTGTGATTGCCGAAAGTAAATGCTTTCTTTGTACATGTAGTTGGAGTACACTCAGCTATTAAGCTACAATCACACCCTAACCTGTTTAGACAACGACATATTATACCCCCCCCCCCCCCCCCCCAAACCTACCAATTGAAAATAAGTTTCTCCTAAATGGCTCCCTTTCCCCCTCCTCCCCCTATTCATTGTTGACAACATTGACTGAGGGGGTGAGGGGGGTGGGGAGGGAACCGTCTTATAATGAAAGGGTAGGGGTTTTGTCCAAGGTTGTAGTTCAGGAACGTTTTCAACATAATCTGTAGGCAGCGAGCAGGCTCTCTCTCTCTGCGGTGAGAGAGATGGAGAGCCTACATGCGTCCCTCTGAATTTTGAATGCCGCCTCCTGGTGTCACGCTGAGAGAGCTGTCAAAAATTAGCCAATCACCACGCACCCGAAGTAAACATTGCAAAAACAGAAACTCACACGTTGTGTATTTTAAATTGCTCGAGGTGGTAACTCCCAAAAACTGTAAAGGAAGGAAACTTTCGCCAGAAAATCCTAACAACTACTGCAGGTGCTGTAAAGCTAGCTGAATATTCTGTGCGGTAATTCGTCGAAGTCCCTTTCCACGGAAAATGTGTTTCGTTCGTCAGGGAAAATTTAGCACACAAACTTGAAAGGAAGGGGATCGTAATAGAGAAATGCCTTTTCCCTGTCCGCATCTCGACAGTGTGAGACTCGTCGACCACAACTGCTGCCAAATTTCGGTAAAGCGAAGTTATCTTTTTTAACTTTATTTTAATGAAATACAGACATTACAACTACTACATCACACGTTAATACTAGACAGATATTCTAATATCCACACCATTTTGTTTCAAAGGCTTATCGAGTATTTGTGATTATGGATATGTATTTTACTAATTCAATAATTTGAAATTTGGAATATTAATTTTTGTTTTCAAGTGTATTGGAGTATTGCGGAGTTACCAGGAGATCGAGGAATCATTTGTGGAGCCGCCTTTTCGGCTTAACCAAATACTTGCTAAAATCGTGTAGAGTTCCTCTATCGTTGAATCAGCAACTGAGGCAGCCGAAAGACCCAAGTTTTTGTCCAAATGTAATCAGCGATAATGCTTTGTCGAGAATACGGTGACATGAAGTCGCCCTCGTTGTATTTTGGTCGCTACGAAAAACAGTTGGAAAGTTAGACTTTTCCCGAATCCTGTGGATAACAGAGATAGAACTCCTTTCCTTCCAGCAGAGACGCCATTGTATCGTGGTGCTTGACCTTTAATTATGTAAAGTTACGGTAAATTGCAACATTCTACGATTTTCTCAGACGCATTTCTGACTACCTAATCTCCCGAACCGAAGTGCCTTTTTGTTAGGGCCGATTTACACGATACGATTTTGTCGCATGCGACAAGCTCACGACAGGCCTACGACATGACTTACGATTGTCGCAGCGTTTTAAAACATGTTTTAAAATGCTGCGACATTTTTTCGTACGTACACAACAATCGTAAATCATGTCGTGGGCCTGTCGTAAGCCGTTGTCGCATGCGACAAAGTCGTACCGTGTAAATCGGCCCTAAATCGGCCCTTATCGGAGCTTGTCAATGGTGACGTCATCAATTAATTTAATTTCAGCCAATGAGTATTTTGCGTCCAAAATTTTGGACGCGACATTCAAAGTTCAAAGCCATTCGGGCAGGCCCTCATTCCAACCCAACCCCAGTCCCTCGGAGGGCCTGCTCGCAGGCTACATAATCTGTCATAGGCAATTCCAGTGAGGCATATGAAGGGGTTAGTTTCCAAAGGAACTGTGGTGCCTTGTCGGTTGCCGTTTTATCAAACGAGTAGATAAATAGAGGATATTACATGGCGGCCCGAAGATATAAAGTTTATTTGGAGTGGTAAAAGCAATATTTTTCGAACCAGCGCAGCGAATAAAATACTGTTTTAAAGCGAGAAAATAAAATTCATATCTTCAAGGCACTGTGTAATTTTCTTTTTATTATATAGACAGGAGTGTTTTACTCACCATTTTTCTTTCCAACACAGAGCGCAAACATTATCGCAAAATTAATTCTTAGAGCTCCGCGGCAGGAATTTCTTCAATTTTTGCATTTCTTCTTCACTTGCAAGGAACTCCTTGAGTATTTTTAAGTTGTATGAGGTTTTATTCTTCGTGTTAGCATTTTCTTGTTTCTCAGAGAAGGATTTTACGTCAGGTTCAGAGAACTTCATGAAGCTATCACTTGCCATTTTTCACTGACTGCTCAAACAACCATGAAAAAGCAGGCAATGAAGTCATTAATATCCTCACTATTGAGGATATGGAAAGTATGCCACTCGGGTTCCAGATGTAGTTTCGTATGAATTTTGTGAGTGGTGTATTTTCCAGTAGAACACTGATGTCTATACAATAAAGGTAAATAACCACCGCAACAAAGATTTGTAAGCTGACGTTCAAGCATTCACTTTATCATAGTGATCTTGTTCTAAAGTCTGAAAAGTCCGCTTACAAATCTTTCTTATGATGTTTAATTTACCGTTATTAAAGTGTTTGATAAAACCATGCCAATGAGAGATAACGTGCTACGAAAACCCAACAGTCCTGGCGAAACCTCTTGCCAAGAATTTAACACCATAACAAATTGACTACATGTCCTCCTTATATTAAGTGACTCTTTTTGTTTAGTTTTCACTGAACTTAGACTTTAAATTGCAGGAAACGACCTTTCTCGTGTTCTTCACTGGGGTGGAGGGTACTCTGGAGGAGAAAGCCCTGTCTCGCTACTCATGGCCATCGACCAAGCGCAGGAAGTCCTCTTGGACAGATGGTGCATCATGTTTGATTCACCAGAAGGCATCCAAGATTCCCTTTCTAATGATAGTGCGATTGGTTCTATGTACGGACGAGAAGACGAGCCTAATATTTTCACCATGAATAACTATTTTGGAATAGGTATTGGCGCAGAGCTGTGTCTAGATTTCCACCTTCAGAGGGAGGAGTCACCTGAGAAATTTCACTGTAGGTCAGTAACCTTGGTGGAACCATTTTAAATCTGAGGACTGTGAAAGTTATGACAGGGAATAATTTTGTTTTCGAGCTCAATGACAATTGAAGGTATGTCTTGTACCACAATAGGGCCGTTTATACGAGAGAAAATAAGCCGCGGCTTTCATAAGCGAACACCCCATTTAAATGGTACAAAAGCGAAGTTCACGGCTTACTTCATCCGCAGCTAGCTCAAACCGCAGCTTATCCTGGCCTCGGGGTTTGGGGCTGTGCTTATCTTGGCCGCGGCTTGCCTTGGACGTGAAAGTATTCGTATAAATGTACTCAAGCGTTGTCCGCGGCTTGCTCAAGCCGTGAACGGCTCCTGCGCATGCGCTTGTTTTGTTATTACAGCCCAGACTGCCTTTTTGCTCCCGTCCATTCGCCTGCGAAAAATGGCTATCACGAGGAACGAATGAAAAAGATGCAGCGAAAAGGCGAATGTGGAGTGCCCTGGAAGAGAAACAGCTTCTCACTAATTGTAGTGATGTTAAAATAGCTGAGCAACTTGATAATTGCGTCACTTCAGCCAGTGTAAGTTCTGCAGCACACCGCAAGTGTTTGTTTACAACGTTATTGGATCGATACTGGATTACATGTAAAACTTAGCTTTAATAACTTTTCTTCGCTTGTTTAATTTGCTTACTGGAGCCATCTTGCGTCACAATTAATGACCCAAAATCAAGGCATGGTTTGCTGGTTTGCATGTGACATGATGCATGGTGGCCATGTTGGATGGCAAGAGCAATAACCTGTCTCTCCGCTGGGATCTAAACTTTATTATTATGCAAATTCTGCGAAAAAGAAATTGTGTTGTATTGCCATCCAACATGGCCGCCTTGTCACGTAGGTGAAAACCAAGAATCGCAGTAGAGAACAAAAGCACACTGTGACTTTACTTGCAGTCCTGGAAAAAGTGTGCTGTGTCTTCCACACACTCGGTGTACATGTATTTTATTTATCTATGGACATAAGTAATCACTGGCATCCAACTGAAACTGTCTTTAGGTAGTGATTACAATTTACTGCATGGTACCTTTTAAGATCTGTCTCCCTACAAATTAATTATTTCAGCCGTTTGCATAAGACCAGCGTGAAAAATATACTCAGACCAGTATGACTCTTTTGGCCTTTGCACCTCCACGAAAAATTAAGACCAGTCTGGTGCGGATTTTAAACCACTTCAGATCTACAAATGCTCCAAGATTTGATTCCCGGGGCAGTAAGTCACCGTTACTGCCTTGGTGTCCCAATTAATTTGTACTGATAATTTTTAGTGCAATTTGGAATAAATGAGCTTGAGTAATTGTCTTTCAAAGACCAACAAAATTGGACTATCCTGTAGGGTGAAAATAATTTGTAGTCTTTAAAAGAGTTTACAAGTGCTATTCATTCCACATTGCACAAGAGAAATTGTACGATTAGTTATTAATAATACCATAACTATGCAGATGAATCACAAATCCGAATTTCGCGACAATCAGGGCTCTCGTTCGATTACTGTCCTTTCAGTTTATTTGATCATTGACCAATCAGAATACTTGGCTTGTTACCTCCATGCGCTAAATTACCTCTTTTATGCATTGAGCTAACTCTCTTCAGCGTTGTGTTACCTGCATTTCGGTATTTGAAAGCTGCATTTCCTTTAGGCAATCAGGATGGATATTTTGGTCCATAATATAATATTATGAATATTAAAATAATTTGATTTTTCTTCCCCACTTAGACTTCACAACAAGGGAGTTTACTTCAGAGCAGGTTTAAAGAAAATGGTCAAAGGCTGCTCCAAGACATTTTCCCAGGAGGTTGAAGTTGAGGTAATCTTAAGATTCTTCAAACGCTCAATAGTAACAAGCAGAAGTTTGCTCATCGCCACCAGGGTAGAGTAGGTCATTTCACCGGGTAAATCACTATCCATTGGATAGCGCAATTGATTTCGCTATTGCTTATCCACTGGATAGTGATTTATCCGGCGGATAGTGGTATCTATCGTTTGAACAACTGGGGCCTGTTTCCTTATTTGTAAAATTCTACTATACTAGGTAATCTAAAATTGTAACATCCTATTTGGTAGGAAGACCTCATAGAGCGGTTTTCAATTGAGTGTCGAAAGTAATTAGATGATTACTTTGGTTTATGATTACTTCACTCAGTGATTGGTTCAAAGTTCTCGCGCCATTTTTTCAACCAATCAGAAGTGAAACCAAAACCAATCGTGGCTCACGCGTGCACATTTTCCCGCGCTTTGTGTCGGCTACGTGTAATTACTTCGAGTTTTGATTGGTTTGCCGGAGTGTCTCAGTCCTTTTTGATTGGCCAAAGTAATTACTTTGGTTTTGGTTTTACGACACTCAATTGAAACTCGCTCTATTACATGTCAAATTAGTCGTTGGCTAATAGTGAGAGGAGAGACTTCGATGTTTCATTAAATTTGGCAAATATTTGGGCATCTCTTTACCATGAAATTGATCCTGCTTTGCACATTTTTAGGTTGACGGTAACAAACTTGATTTACCAGCTCTGGAAGGAATTGTATTTCTCAACATTGGCAGGTATAACCAATCTCTTGTGGGTTGAAAGAGGAACTGTCATGGAAAATGTTTCTTTCTTCTAAGTTGCTTTCCAATTTCATCCTTACCTTTAAGAGCAATGGTAAAGACATTTTGGTGTTTAGATATCATGTCCAATCATAATTTTAAATTTTCATTGTATCATTCTTGGCGACAGATGGCTGCTTCAGCCTTTAAAAGTAGAATTTTGCAGTAAGACAGTCCTGAAAACAGCTCGTGGTAAAAATGGTTGAAAAGCTTGAAACGGCCCCTTTTCACTGCTTTTAAGTTGTTTATAGCTTTCAAGCCTTTTTAAATCTCGAAATGTTTAAGGGGTGTTTTATGGCAATTTTTCAGTATTCCTCATCAAAAAACTACTACACAACCTCAGAAGGATGTATGTCAATGGAAGGAACATTGGCAATTTTCTCTTAAACTACGATGGGTTTTAGCCATACATCATGTGTCAATTCCTTTAATTTTCGTTTCAGCCTTAAAAAAGGTTTTCAGTTGGGGTTTGAAATGATGGCAAAATAGTGTTACATAGGATACTGTTTCCCCAAGCTACATGATCCACACAATCAAAATAAAGTTTCCATCATTTTCATTTGAAAGCTTCAAATATCAATCAGCAATTCTTGAAACTCTTTCTTTTCAGTTGGGGTGCAGGAACGGATGCATGGGGACCAGACAAAGATGATGTTAGTAATCCCTCTTTGAAAAATTATATGTTTCCTTAGTTTGTCCCTGGTCTTTGAATTCCTGGCCTTTGTGATGTTCAGACACGGGGGTTTTCTTGTTTCTCTCCCCCGGGGCCATTCTTTCATCATTTCATCCCAGGGATTTCTCTGGGTGTGTTCTGAACAGTTGGAACAAAGTACCCCCAAAAATATGAGATTCCAACTCAGTTTCGATATTTAAGGAGAAAGTTACATAAAACTTTTCTTTTTGATAAATTTATTAAGAGGAGTTCTTTAGTGTATTAGCCTTAAGCAGTACTGTTTTATTAGTTTTTGTGAAGTACCTCAAGCAAGTAGTGATGTGCACTATTATTATAATTCTCTCGGCTATTTTTGCCCTGCAACATCTCTCAGTTTTACATTAGATCCATATGCAGAAATTTTGTCTTGGGTAAGGTTCCAAATTGGTAGAATGACATTGCTGAACGTCTGGATGGGGAAGTATTCCGGCCTCATGATCCTCCGTTCTAGGATCTTTGGGTGAAAGTAGTTTACATGGTGCCAGTAAATTCCTGGCACTAGGATATTCCTATCACTTAGCCAGGAACATGCCATCGCTAGAAGAATCCTACCACTAAGGGAAAGTATGCTTTTTTGTATGTAAAGTATATACAGAGAGCATATTCCGCTTGATGGCTACACCGTCTGGGATGGTCCTGGTACAGGGTTCCATCTTCTACCATGGAAACAACCCCTAAGCCTATTTTTGCCAGTCCCGTGACCAATTGATTGACGAGAACCAAAAACCTCCTTTTTACCTGCAAACATTTCCATAATAATTCTACTCTCAGCCCCCTCCCAACTATTTCAGGACCTGACTGCACATTAATAGCCTGGTATGTTAACAGGTGAGATTGTGGCATTAATTAATAATTTTACGAGCTAAACCAGTTTTGGACAATTCTCAACCCCCAAAGGAAATGTCTCCACTTAGGTATTCGGTAGTTGTACTCTCTTTGAATGAAGAATACTTATCTGTTTTTTTTTTTCTTTTTCCTGTTAGGGTTATGCTCCAGCAAGTCATTGTGATGGTCTTGTCGAAGTACTTGGTCTTCAGGGAGTCATGCATTTGGTAGGGTAGACTGAACATGTCCTCAGTGGGGTCGAATGTTCTTTTAACAATGTTTGATCATTTTCTATCATTGGATGATTCACGTTCTATCGTCTTATTTGGTAATATTGTGAAGTGATTCAACTAAAGAACGATGTTAAACACTAAAAACTTTGAGCAAACATTGTGAATCTGTCCCCAATTATTTTACATCAGCTGAATATATTGACACTAAATAACGTTGATTGATCGATTGATTGATGAATTGATTGAACTTTTCCAGGGTCAAATTCAAAGTGGAATCAGAACTGGAATACGACTGGCACAAGGAGCTCAGGTAAAAAGAAGAACATTTTGTTTGAGTGGCTATATTAAATGCGTGCCACAGGAGACTTGGAAAGGCAAAAACCCTCAAAGACGTACTCTTCGAAAGTAGAACATGAACCGAGATTGATGCAATGCCGCAGTTATTGTTACATCTCCTTAGCGGCAGGCCGTTTGTATGTCGCCAGAGGGCATGGACAAACGAGACGATGTAAAGCTATAACTAAACTAAAGTTCGCTATCTGGAGCAGAATTTGCCTAATTGCAGTGTTCATTATTCAGACTGTTCCGCTCTTTCTAGGATACGCACTGTGGCTGCAGTTGCGGCGTCTCTCTGTGGTCTTGCATCGAACTCAGGTGCAGGTGGGTTGAGTGTGGAACTTGGGATTGGACGAGGTGCATGCTAATTGCAAGGGCTCACTTGCTCAAGGTTTCCTTGCTTGTCTTCAGTCTAGCACCTCTAATAGTGCCATCTCTCCCCTTGATTAGGCTTTGTGACAAACGCTAGTTTCCCTTGGTTCCAGGCTTTTTTGTCGTCTTGAATTATGACGATGTCTCAGACATTAGGGTTGACCGTTTGCTTCCCTCCTGCTTGACGGTGTATCTCTTGTACACATCTGTCATATTCGGCTGACCACCGTTTCCACATGACTTCCTTACATTTGGTAGAAATTTGACTCTTTTCGTCAGGTCTTTGTCACGCACATTTTGTGGCTGTAGTTCCATAAGGTAGTTCGGGTTGGTGTGCAGCAAGGAGTTTCGTGTCAACACTGGAAGCTGGACTTCTTCTTCAAGTTAGCTCAAAGGGCGATTGTTAAGTGCTACTCTGACATTTAGAACTACTTCTTCTAATTCTGCTCAGTGGAGCATTCTATTGCCAATTGTTTGTTTGCCAAGAGACCATTGAGGCATTCGAATTGTCCTCCACACCATGGGGGCACGACTCAGGTTGAACTGCCACTTAATGGTTAGGGCAGTCAGGAACTCGTGGAACCTTTCGTCCTGTTACACCTAAATAACCACTTCTCAGTGGCTGTGAATGTAGACCCATTGCCAGAATATATCATCTCTGGTCTCCCCCTTCGCACTATGAACTGTTTGAGGCTTGCAATGAACTCGGGGGTTCCCAATTATTTCAGCGGATGGAGTGAAGGTGAGTAGATCTTGTCAGACTGCAAGCAAGTTGGGACAAGAATGCTTGGCGTGTGGCGGATAGGTGCTGTGAAGTCCACTCCTACTACTTGGAGGGTTTTGAACCTTCTGGTTTGGGGCAGGCTTCCTGGTGGTAGTGCTTGTTAGGCTCTTGTGCAGAGAAAAAAACAAATAAACTTCGCCCACTCATCAGGGGATTTAATAAGAATAAACTTTACCATCGCTTATATACAACAGTATAGTCACCAACAGTCGGTCGACTGTCGGTCAACAATTTTGACCAAAAGTGTCGGCTGTTTGTTG
>NC_090873.1:27764418-27809418 GCF_036669935.1 Montipora foliosa
CATCTTCCCCTCGACAGTCTAACAACACACGTAATAACAAAACGTAATTTGAACCAATTGTAGTGGGTCAATTCTGGTCATAATCATGAGTTGGAGATGCCATGTTAGGTGGATAACACTACATAACATCCACCGAAACCACCTTTTTGGGCCTGGAATACTCCTTGAAAAACAGCTAGGCCCTTTAGAATTCCTGTAAAACGATTTTCATGCGGGAAACGCCTTGAATTGGAAGAAATAGTGCTGAAATTTTATTGAGAAATTCTTGATTTTGTGAGCGTACGGCAAAATAGCTAGCCGTCCTCCTATCCTTTTTTTCCTTGAGCTGTCTGTGCAAACGCCCAAATGCCCTCAAAGCAAATATTGAGCCATGTCGTTTGTTCTTCAGCACTTCTTGCCCAGTTGTCAGGGCAGATTCCGCAGGCCTTAAGGTGACTGGGAAAAGGAGTTTCTTCACGATTCGTCACCATCTTGTCATTTTATTACCACCCTCCACAAGTTAAGGCCCCGATTTAAAGTCTCTCACGATCTGACATTTTCCACAAACGAATGGTCGCTTTGACAGATTGCCACCATCTGATCAGACCGTCAACATCTGTCACAAGTTGAGTGCTTCACTCCAAACCGACCTTGCCATAACGAATTTTTTTAATGTCTCTGAAAACCACACCAGACATTTTCCACAGATGGGTGGACTTTGTGCTTTGACAGATCGTCACCATCTCGTAGGATGTACCATCCATGACCACTTGAGGGCCCAACTGAAAACCGAGCTTTCTATACTAAGATACTTTTGTAGGTTTCTTATGATCTGACATTTTCTGCAGACAGATCGACTTTCTGTATTGACGTATCGTCACCATCCCATTGGAACATTATCAACCGACACAAGTTGAGGACCCCACTTCAATTCTCTCACGATCTCACATTTTCCGCAGACAGACAGTCTTTTCTTAGGCGGATTGTCATCATCCGATTAGGTAGTCAACATTCGTCACAAGTTGAGGGCTCCACTTCAAACCGAGCTTGCCACACCCAGATTATACTCACTTCCTCCCATAACTTTGACCTGAATTTCGCTTATCAGGCCATCTTTACCAAATGGTCGATCTGACTCAGTTTGTGTGTGTTGGGCTACCCTCTTATTAACTGGATGTCCTCTAGGGTGTTGGCGTCTAATGAACAATCGTCAGCATTAAGAGTGTCTTTATACTGGACCGGAGACGTCTTAAGTTAAACTTGCCATCGTCTGCGCAAATTGTATTTACTCGTCGTTGTCCAGGTCATAGAATGCATCCGCTCGTATAAGAGAAAACACGGTGGACAAGAGAGTGGGAGCAAGAACAGTCTTGCTTGGTTCCGTTGCTGACAGGATGTGGATCAGATGACAGTCATGAAAGGACCTGACCTGACTGCATCAAACCTTCCAAAACATCCAAGTTAACTGTGTCAAATTCATTTGTGAGGTCAATAAACACAGTTTAAAGGTCCCTGTTTCGTTCACTGCGCTTCTGTTCGATCTGCCTCAAGGCAAATATCATGTCTGTGGCCTTCCTCCAGCCCTAAATTTGCATTGTGATTCTGTGTAAATTGAACATGATCAACTACCGAGCTGCTCTGACACCTTTCAGTGAAGTACCTTTCTTACTTAGAACTAATTTCAAGGATAAAAACAAAGAGAAGATTTAGAAGGGTGAGAGGCTTCAACCTCTACTTTTTGCTTTTTAACGCTGCCAATGTCCACCAGACAAAGGATACCAACTGTTAAGATTCCAAAGTTTTAAAGAGCATTTTGAAATGCTACTTCTACCCAAAAAAGTTACTTCCATTTTCAAAAGTGTGTTTTCTTATCACTAGACCGGCTCTATTTTAATCCTTCATTTCAAGGAGAAGATTGCATATTGAACGGTCTGTCATTAACCTTAAAATCTTGAGAGAGCTCTTTTGGGCTTTGATTAACTACTGTAGGTTCAGATCGCTGGCAAAGCAACTCTATCTTTCCTGCTCCGTAACTGATCAGGGCCCGGTTGTTCAAAAGCCCATTAACGCTAATCCCAGATTAAAAATGAGCCAAGAAGTTTATTTCTCTACTTACGAATGCTGTTTAACATTGATATTCGGCAAGCGTTAAATTAGAAGAAGTCAATCTTGAAAAACAAAAATAAGCAAAAGAAGCTCTCACGAAAAAGTTGAAAACATGAAACAAAAGTTACAATACAATACAATAAAATACATACTTCATTGACTGCTCCCCATAGAGGCTTTTCAGGGCCAATGATACACAATCAACGAAATGACGGAACAGAACAACTCTTAGGAATCCCAACTGGCCGGAAGCAAACCAGTTGACTATTTACAAGTGAAGCTTGGAAGTTGAACCAGGGACAACCAGGATCAAATTCAACGAGTGGTCAGTGCGGGTCTTGAACCCGGGATCTCCGGATCTCAAGGCAAGCGCCCTAACCACTGGGCCACACTGCCTTACGCTAATCCTGGATTAAGTTAATGGGCTTTCGAACAACCGGGCCCAGGATCTTAGTTTCATGTACTCTGTCCCGTAAGAGTTGCAAATGGACATTGTGTTAAAGGTAACTAGATGTCTCGGGAAGTTTTGGCGGATGTTGTGTTTTGGTCCATGTTGTGATTGTCTTTGTGGAGGTGTGCACTTGGGAAAGATGTCAATACCACTGACAAAGGTTAAAATTTAACATAGTTTGTCATTTCCTGTGATTGAAGGGTGCTAAGCTCAGGAAAACCCAGGTCATCAGATATAGAAAAAGAGGAAGATAGACATTCAGATCAGAAAGTAAGGTTAGATTATCTATCCTGCCGTTAACAGTATTCCACTTGTTTCTGAGTCCTGTACACAGGTATTTCAAAAGATAGCCCATCACGTAAGCCTCGTTGGCTTCCCTTGGGTCCCTCGAAGTCTTGATATTGTGTATCAACCTATTTACTTTATGGCAAAAAGGAACATATTGCATGTAAACAAATACTCCAACTGGGAGAAAATGTTTTGAGGTTCATTGTGAATGTAGCATGGTAAAAAAGGTAAACTATTTTACAGAGTTATAGTAGTATTTTCTTCTGCTTTTAAGAATAACTTAATTACATATTGCTTTATGCTACTCACAGGCCTTGATGCTAACAAAGAACAAAGTCAAAGTCAAGAATATCAGAGCATCAAGCTCCGCACCATCACATGCAAGGTCAAGAACTATTTTTTATAAAGACTAAACACATTGTACAGGTTTTGATCAAAATGATGTGAATTTAAATTATCGAATTGCTATTCTCGGTTTTCACATGACGTCACGACCGCCATGTTGGTGCCCTAAACAAAGAAAAGGCGGCCATGTTGGTGCCCCGACCAAATCCTCCGGGAATTTAACTCTATTATTATGCAAACGCTTCCTTTTGTTTTCGTTGAAAAACATGGCTGTTGATCACGTGAGTGAAAACCAGCAATACTTACACAAAACCGAAGAAGTTTGCCTTGTCAATAGCGTTTTTAAATTACCGTCTTCGGAAAGAAATGTCGTTCTTCTAATTTCCATGAAGATGTGTAAGTTTCTTCTCAAGATTTCGTTTAAATGGGCCTGATGAGTTAGGTAAAATTTAAGAAAACCAGTATAATTTTATCACACAATTGAGCTCGTGAGAGGGACGAGTGAGATGAGATTTCAAACACAATCTGCTTGTTTTCCTGTTATCAAAGTGTTTGAGAGATGTGCATTTATTGCTGATTAGTCGGGCATACTCGGAGAGAGACCGAGGTCTTCTGACTGGAATCATGCATATGACCTTCCAGTGACTTTCTTGGATGTACTTTTGCTGACCTATGAGAGACTTGTATGAGCTAAGTCTTCGAACAAGGTTCAGCTGACATTATTCGTGCCATAGTTAACTATGGCCGTGCTTATTAAGGATTAAAACGTCGAAGGGCGGCAAGTGTGTAGCCAAGGTAATCCCGAGTTTAAGATCTGCGACGCGACGGTGACGAAAACGTCATTTTAAATTGCAAGTTCAGGTTTATTAATCTTTTTCGACGTTGTGTCGGCTTGTCTAACTTCTAAAAACTAGTCACGGTAACTTTCCAGGAACTGAATTAGGAGGTGCGGTATTGAATCTACGACAGAAAATTCAAATTCGCTGCCTTTAGTTCATGTTCTCCGCAAAACTTGAGAATTGGTCATTTCACGTCGCAGATTTGCCGAAAAAGAGAGAGAAATGTACAAAAATGAAAAATGCACTTGCCGAGCGTGCAAAGCTATTGTTTTTGCTAATGAAACATGCAAAATTTGTGACGTTTTCGTTGCCGTCGCGTCGTAGATCTTGAACTCCCTAATTTTACACTCCAACGCGGTTTGTGATATCATCTCTGGACTACCTCCATGGCTCCCACGAGCCTGACATTGGGTCCAGTGACTTCCACTTTGGCTAACGTTTGGGGAGAAAACAGTATCTGTTTGCTATAGGTTCAGATAAAGCATTTGGTGCACTTGATATTGTAAATCGCACTGAACATTTTTAGCCATTTCTCAGCATGTACTACTGTTTCAATACTCGTAACGTAGTGAAGTACGATCGTCTGGGTGATTGTCGTAGTAGTTTATGTCATCAGTCATATCAACGACCAGAGTGTTTATGCCATCGACTTACGTTAAACAAATCTCTTGACTCTGAGGATGACTTCTCTACAGGTTGTCGAAACGTCAGTAAAGATCACCCTAAACAGTCCTTCTGAGGACTACACTCACCTGGACTTGACAATCGTGCTTCACTTAGTTATGCTGTATGCCATCACATTTCACTTACTGCTCATTGTACAGAAATTTAGCTTTTAAAGCTCCAAATTATGTTTTACTGTGAGTTGTTAGAGGAATTTGTGCTGTATATAATCAAAGTCACTTGAACAATATTGAAGAAAGGCGTCAGTTTCTATCGATACCCGAAGATCAGTATTTCTGCTTTGACAGTATCACGGTAAAAATGAACACTGTAATTGGCAAAGTCGTTTAGCAGGTTTCATGAACTGGTAGTCATGTAGTACTGTTACAACTTCAATTATTTTTAAGGGTACGCCATTGTTTCTGGTCTTTAGTGTTTTGCTTGGATTTGGTTAGCAAGCCAATGAACTTGACACGTTGGTTAGGGATCATTTCTTTGGAGGAATACGCTATATTTTGTAGTTCTGAATTGTTGAAAAATATTCTTGTTTATTCGTTAGCTTATTTAAATTACATTTATTTAACATCAGAACTTGTAAGTGCTTGATAAGGGCTGACTTTTTTTTGTAGCGTTGGTCCAAGATTGAGGGAATTATGGTACAAGAATTACCTCACATGTCTTGAATGGAATGTTTCGACGATTTCATATCAAATTATATTACAAAGAATTCCTTGTTAGAAAACTAGCAGTTATTTTACCAGAAACCATGCAATTGCAAACTCAATTTCTCTGCATGAGAAATGCAAACGATGAGTGTAATATGAACAGAATATTGTGTGTGTGAATTAACCATAGCAGTTCATTGATTGAGAACATTTTATTAGACTTACAAAATGTGACGTTTACAAAATCAAGGCGAAGTCGAACCGTCCTATTAATTTAACGGGTAGGAATGGTATTCAGAATAAAGGGGACCAAAATTTGCCAAAACGTGGTCATTTCACAGTACAGATTTGGAGAGAACGTGAAAGAAATGTTCAAAAGTTCCAATCGCACTTGCGGAGCTATTGTTTTGTTGGTGTTCTAGTTGACGTTGCAGTCATAGATCTTTAGGTCACTATTTAGAAACAGAAAACAGGATTTACGGTGATAATTACGTCACGTGAAAACCGCTTTTCTATTGCCTGTACATTCTCCGGAGTAATGAATTTTACGACAGGAATGGTGGTGGATTGAATAGCTGTTATGGTTGATTTTTTTATATTTTTATATCAAACAATTTCAATTTGGATTTTTTCTTTCAGATTATGGTAATGACTATTAGACAAAGAAAAATGCAAATTGAACTGGTTTGAAATTTTTGAAACCCAGAGAAATTGGAACCTTTTTAGAGCCAACAGTTTTGTGAACTTTGTGTAACTTATGCATACAAAAAAGTGAACCTTTCGTAAACAAAACGTCAGCACATTTCTTACTAATGAACAATGTTTGAATAATACCATTCAAGTCCTCGTTCTACATTCTCTGCTTGCTCGTATGGTTATTCTAGGAAGCCAGTTCTCTCAAGCTACTGTAGTATATTTGCTATTGTTATTAATATTTTATTTTTAGGCACTCGTACAGTAAAATGTTGTTGTACGTTATTCATGCTCTCTTTCCCTCCCTCCCAAAATAGCAATGCCATATTCCATGTTATATCTCAACATCTCTCTAATTCGCATAGTTAATATAGGTCCATTGCTTTTCGGTGGTGGAGGAAGAGGGTGGCCCAGTATATTTTAGAAGTAACGCCCCTACCAGCAGGTCTTGTAGGGAGAACAGCAGTAACTAAACTGCGTTCGAAAAGGCTTAGAGTACATTATTGCCAGTGTGTACCTTGTAAGAATTATTTCATTAAAAAACTTGATGGCTGGAAACTCATGACTTTGTTATGTTTTGGGAGTGGTCATTTGAACATTTTCAGGCAATCTCGTGAAAGATAGGAAGAGGAACAGTTTCCAATAGAGTTAACCATTTTATGTAAGTAAAGTGGCCTTCAAGGATTTTTTCTCTTATTCCTTCAGAAGCCAAATTTTTAACACTTCTCGGATATGAATACGAAAATGGTCATTTGTTTGTTCAGAATCAGGTATGTTATAATTACGCAATACACCATAGAACGAGTGAAGAGTCACGTTTTCTTGGTCTCAATGAGTTAATTTTTTTAGAACAGAAGAGGGGAAGGTGGTACAACCGGGAAGGTGTAGAACAGCCTGGTGTCAATCCTGTCCCAGTCTTCCACCGCTTTGACTCACAAAACACAGTCCATCCTAGATAAAATAGGATGGCATGGTTGTGTTCCGAGAGACACTGGTAGACACTGCATGTAGGGGACGGTCTGTGCAGTGATGGGATCTAGGACTCGTTTGGTGTACGAGATGGCAGTGTGCGAGGGTCAACACTAATTTCCATCCCTCAAACTGGCATTGGACATTTCGTAACAATTACACGACGCAATATCCTATGTTAATATTGACAAGCTTACCGCTCTAAAAAGAATGAAAACAGGCAGAATTACAGCTTTAGTTCAACAAGAAATAGCGTTTCTAAGCTATGCCGCGCTGATCTACAGTATTTAGGTCTAAAAACCCCGTTGAAGACGGTTAATTTTCAATTGTTTTGCTGGGTACTACTATTTCAATACTCTAAAAAATTCGATTTTCCGGGAGGTTGTCTCGTTAGTCTAGTGGATATCGGAAACTACAAGGTGAAGCCATCGATCCAGGTTCAACTCTTTGCCTCGCCTATTGTGAATCTTCTCAGCTTGTTTAAAATCTTTGTTTCGTTGAAGTAGATTTGAAGTCTAAAGTAGACTGTACGTCGTATAAGTTGAATAAAAAGGGAAATGTCAGTTTGAGGGATGGAAAGAAGTGATGACCGTGTGCGACCAGGTCAAGTGTCCAGACTGTAGGCTTTGGTATCCCTGTGGATGATGTGGGCTCTGAGTCACTGGGAACAGTCTAAGGGACGTAGGAGTTCGTTGAAGGTGTTTTGACACAGGGCATTGTAATAGACCTTTTTACCGATACGGCGGCCATTTTGATTTCTATTGTTTCGAATAGCCATTATGGGATGCCCAGGGGCAAATACATATTAATTTGCCCCCTGGGCATGCCATAATGTCTTTCGAAACAATAGAAATCAAAATGGCCGCCTTATCGGTAAAAAGGTCTATTGAACTGTCCCCTGCCATCAGTGGGTCTGGTCGCCCATGTGAAAGCATTGCAGGGGATAAGCGTGGATCAATGGGATGTTCGACATCCTTGAGGTGTTCCAAAGCCTAGTAGAGCTGGAGACAGGGCAGGATGTTTGTTATGGACTTCAGTGAAGTCTTCCATCAAGACACTCATGTAGGGGATGTTGTGCTGGTTGCTGTCCACAATGGTCATGAAGTGTTGGGGGTCGATGAATTCCTGGACATTAACCTTGTTGAGAGGCTGACTGAACATGCCCCACGTTGAATTGAACATCATCTTTGGCCAGCACCGACAGGCCAGGATTCTTTTGGGTATGGCAGCCTCCAACAGGATACCTTTCTGGGTGTGGTATACTTGGACTTAGGGTCTGCACCGTTCAATGCTGTCGCTACCTTTGGGTCAGCTGCTGGCCTCTTCCTTGAGCTTTAGCCACTAATCAATGTAACAACAGAAAACAAAACGCTCGCCGTTGCTCGAAATGCCACATCTTGTAAACGCGCAGGATGACATACACCTTCTTGTCCAATTCCAGCATGCACCAAGTCCCCACCAAGGCATCTTCAGCATCCAGACGGCACATTGACATCTCATCCAGCAAGAGTTGGTTGACGTTTCCCTCCCTGTAGGCACCGCAGAGCAGGAAGGCCAACTTGTCCTCATAGCAGTAGGCAAGACCGGATGGTAGGGGCCATGATGCTAAAGCATCCCGAGGGCTCATTGGCGATGCAAGGTTTTCATGAAGAGCAAACCTGAACCCTGGCCTGATAGCACAAGTACAATAATTCAAGAATTCGACAATGCCCTTTCAAAACCAATGCATAGTGACATCATCGCTCCTAAGATACCAACCATTTAACAATTATTCCATGAGCGCGCGTTGGATATGAGATGATAGATAGCCAACGAGGTGCGTAGCCCCGAGTTGGCTATAATCATCTCATATCCAACAAGCGCGAGTGGGATAATTGCTTTGTTAAAAACACCCCCAAAATATAGAAAACTAGACTACAATAAAAATTAAAAGGCCCAAAAAATCACGCGTATGCTTGCCGTGTTTGTAGATCATGGTGTAATGGGTCATAACCCATGATGGCTTAGCCAATCAAAACTCTCGAATTACATCATCCAATGATCCAGTTTTTAATAATAACTAATTTACAGGACATCCATAGTAGACGGCATACACTTGTACTCTTCGTTGTAACTTGTATCTGATTGTTTTCTTGTGAAATCATTTATATCCTTGGTCACTTCGATCGTGCAACCCTCCAAATTCTTCTACGCTTGCGCAATTTATCTCATTTTAATACCATTGAAATTTCCAAAGGATCTTGATATCAGCAGGCAAGTCAGAAATTTAAAGAAAACGACAAAACTTTTGAAATTACAAGACATGTTTCGACAGAAACTTCTGTCATCTTCAGTTGATTAATGTACAAAGCGTTAAGTTGAATTTATAAGTCGGAAAAAGTGCTAATTATGCCAGTAACAACGGAATGTACATAAAACGTGACAATGTGAGAATTAAAAGGATAGTTTTAGATTTTCGTAATGCAGTTGTTGATTAAGAGAAGGTTGTTCTCTTTGAATATGAAGAGCCTCTTTTATCTTGAGTTGAAAAGTCGTAGAGGCGTGATCTAAAATATGGAAACAGTCCCCTGAAGACAGGGCGCGACATTGTTCGGAATTCTGTAGGTGTTTGAAAATTATTTAACACCTTGGTTTAATTTATATCGAACCTTTATTTTCAAATTACACAAAAAACCCTATACTTATTGTTCATGAAAGTATTGCTCCCAAAACGTCATCAAGTATCTCGTTCTTTACGAGTACTGCTAGGGAAGTGATCTATTCAGGCAGACTGTATTTTCATCATACCTTTATTTTGACTACTCAATGCCACTTACCCAAATACCCACATAGCCTTTAATGGTTAGCGACTGCGGGAGTACTACTTACATGCCCAAATAACCTTCACTAGTCCTCGACTGCAGGAGTACCAGTTACATATTCACTTACATCAGGAGCCTTCCTCTCCCCTCTTACCTTTTGGATCGGGCGTTAAAGCAAGCCTATTTATTTTTAGAAACACTTTCCCGGGAAACTGCGTTTCCATGGTTACGGATAGCCAATCAATGGTGTAGATCATTCACAATCGCGCATAAATTAGATCTGGCTGAAACATGGTGCACAAGAAGAAGAATCTGAGGGGAAGAGTGAGAGTGACTACTCTGGATGAATCTCATCCGAAGAAGCCATGCACCGCTACGCCGGTACTGCTAAAAAAAGATCCGGAACGAGCACCAAATCAACAGTGCCAAGCCCTCTCAAGGAAGATGAAATGGACAAATTGGCATCATGGATTTTCTCAGGAAAACAAGCAACTAGGGTCGAGGAATCCATCTACTTTCTACCTCTGAGTTGAGCTTTCCAATTCCCGTCTGTTCACCATGTTTCAGCCGGAGCTAATATATGCAAAATTGTAAATGCCTACTTTACGACACTGATTGACTAACTGTAACCATGTTTCCCAGGGATGTGTTTCTAAAAATAACTAGGTCTGTCAAAATGCCCGATCAAGAATTCAATTTGGAGGAAGGCTCCTACTGATGAGTTCCTGCCTTCATACATTCCTCAACTGTGGGAGCACTAGTTTTACATACCCTCCTCGACTGTGGGAGAGCACTAGTTACACACCCACTTGGCCTTTAATAGTTCTCTAGTGCATGATGGCAGGTTCACTAGTTCTACTTTCCCTTATTATTCAACTTTCGGAAGTATGGGACCGCGGGAGCACTAGTTTTGCTTCCACTTATTCGACTTCGGGAGTGTGGGACTGCGTGAGCTCTAGTTTCACTTTTCATTATTATTTGACTTCGGGGAGTGTGGCACTGCAGGAGCACTATTTTCACTTGCCATTATTATTCAACTTCGGGATTGCTGGAGCAATAGAGTAATCTGAAGTTGCTCCCGCCATGCACTTGGGCAATCCGAAGTATGAAGAGAGGTTGGTCGTCCCCGGTTCGTAGAGGAAGGCGGGATAACCACTGTACTTGTTGATCCAGGGGTAGAGGCCAGTGTTACTGACCTACTGTATCTCTTTCCTGGTGTTGAGTTCAGCACAAGGACAGAGTTTGACATTTGTTTGTCCTTTATGCGTAGAAAATATTTCTGTGATCTAAGGGATCCTGCACGTCCTGGCCGGCAACAAAGGCTGCCACATTGGGATCGTGACGTTTGTGGGCTTTTCATTCGCACTCCCACATCTCTTCCAGACACAACCCTCAAGCCAGGCAGTGTGTGCACAAAACCGATTGGAGGTCAAGGCCACAGTCATTTGTTCGAAGGACTCAAACCGGGCACGTGATTTTAACCCCACACTTGAAGGGCACACAACCTTCTCTTGGCAACGGCCAGGCCCATTCTTGTTCCCATATGTCATTTTTTCTCTTAGACGGCAGGGCCTTCGCACAAGAAAACGAAGGGCTCTGGAGACAGGATTTGAAGTCCCAGATTCTAGGACTTCCGGAGTTAATATGCGTCAAATGACAGCGCACAGAAGCATTACATTCAAAGAGTCTCTTTGTAAAGCTTTAAGTGGTCTCAACTTAGAGAATATGTCCCTTCATATTGAACAGAAAGAAGCAATAAGTAATATCGTAGTTTTAAACAGACATTACTCGGGCCGCAAAAGACTGACAGCGGGCTGCTAATGCATTATCAGCCCTACAGCTGATTGGTTCTTGCTTCAACTTTGTGATATGCCTATTATTTATAGACGATTTTACGCATTTTTTCGGTAATTTTAAATAAGTTCACTGGACTGAGTTGATTCTTTAATAGCTTGTTTAATCAACACTTACATGATGATTCGAAGTGACTTTGAATTCGTTATTCACTTAGCTTGTATTATTAAAACTCGCATTCTTGATATCATTTGGGTTAGTAGTGTCATTTGCGGCCCTCGCGCTTCGCGCTCGGGCCTTAAATGACACTACGCGGGCGCAAATAAACAATATTCCCGAAAAAAGTCATGTCATTATCATTATTATCAATAAACAAGGCCAAATGATATCAAGAGTGCGAAGTCATGTTATTCCCTTAATCCCATCATTTAACCGGCTGCGCCAAATCAGTCACTTTAACTTCCGGTTCAAGTATTATTGTTCGCAAGCATACGAATTTCCTTTGTCTCGTTTTCTCGTGTGAAGGCCCCGCTGGCTAAGAGAAATGATGAGGGTCCAGTTTTATCAAAGTGCCATTGAGTGACGACCTCTTCAAGTCGTCCATCGTTGCGTGCACTGGATCCAAGAAGGCCATCGTTGAAAAAGTGGAGTGGTCTTGGACCAGACGAAGGTTAAAGAGTCAAAGGATGCCAGTTATCACTTTTCGTTAGAATGAGAATGATCTGGCCTGGTTTTTCGCGACGAAAAACCTCAACACGATTACAATCTTTCGTCGGAAAAAACCAAAATGTCAATGGTGCTGCTCCACTATTGAAACCAGATTACCACCGTATCAACACCTTTTTCACCTCTCTGGATAAGGTACTGGCCGAAATTGAGAATCGATTCATTAGAAATGACGAAGATGTTCTTTCTGTATATGGGTTACATCATCCTAAGTGATTTTGCTCACCAGTGATAGCTTTGACCTGGTTGCCAGGTATATAAACTCGGGCGCTACTTAAGGCAGACAACGCTTATTCAGCCAATTTAACTACTGCAGAAGTTATCGAAGTGTTGCACGAAAACAATCTCTTCGAAATGACCCCATGAGTTTAGCTGTCATCCCTAATTAGGAGGCACAAAGTTTTTCCTCTTAATCAATGTCACCTGTTACACTATATTTTCTTTTTTCAGACATTTTTCCTTTCCTAGGACCCTGAAACAAAGACGTAGTTTTTCCGAGTTCCCAATGGGTTCAATTGTCAACATTTCATTTTTAAATGTGTACATCATTCTGACATTCGTTCATTTTTTCAAAAACCATGCAATACAATTCTATCATTTGGTAACAAAGATTAGTGATAAAAGACGACATTTCAGAGTCATCATCACCACATTTTCTCGTGATTCAATGGTTGTTTGAAATTAAATATTTGTTGTACGTCTGCCAAAGAATCCGATTTTATCAGTTCCTAGTGAGGTCAAAGTCACAGTCCTCCCAGTCTTCCTACTTCCACGTATCTGCATCCTCTGCTTCTGCCTCTTCTGGTTCCTCAAAGTATACAAATGGGAGGGTGCACGTCCACCTGGGCGTGGTCACCTAAAATGCATAAACACAACAGAAGTGGGCACGCTTCCCACGGCACTCGAGTGTCCCACTGACTGGTAGGGTAACATTGCCCCACCTCCTATTGCCTCCAATTTTGCTGATGCGTCTCGAATCATGGTGAAAAACAGATGCTGAGCAGGGTAATTCCCTCTCAAGTGGACCACTTCTGCCATCTGGCTTGAAGAGTCTTTTGTACTCATGATGCTGATGGTCTCTCTTTGATGCCGATTGAGCTCCTCTTTTTTTCTATCTTATATTTCCTCTAATGTCATCCTCTCCTGATCGTGACCTCTGGTAACATACTGTTTCAGTCTCTCAGTGACCTAGACATGTCGTGATTGAGTGCCTTAGCTGTGCTTTTTATAGACCTTGCCAAGACTAACACCAACACCTTTTCTGTACCCTGGACCCATACCCCCCATCCCATACAGGACATTGTTACCTCTTTTCCTCTCCTGATTGATCCTTGGTTTTCTCATAAAACAAGCATGTCCATGTTCACTGCTTCAAACACTTGACTAGATAAGATAACAAAGACATGACCCCAAGCCGAGAGAGAAAAAAAAAGAGAGGAAAAAGGAAAAAAATAGAAACGGACAAGAAAGAAAGAACATGCATCGTTTGCGTGGAGTACGAGGTTACAGAGCCACCCACCCTGGAACTGATGGCCAGGTTAACCATGATCAACCAAATGAACAAGGCCCAACGCAGTAAGGGTTTTCACATAGGAAGACCACATAGCCGTCTGTCTATTCCATTTCCTGGGCTCCCATTACGGCTGTTTTAATCACAAGACTGGAAATTCCCCCACTGCTGCAGTGTCCTTGTCAGTACAGGGGCCTGCCTCTTCCATTCTCACTACGATATTGACCGAATGCATAAATGGCGTCCCAAAAATGTATTCTTTTGTTTATGTGCTAGTGAGACTCACTAGCCTCGCTCACAAGCAACATTTCTTTTGTATTTTGTCCATGCAAACGAGGCTAGTGAGGCTAATTAGCACATAAACAAAAGAATATTTTTTTGGCCGCCATTTATGCATTCGGTCTATACTGTTCTCTTTTCTCATCTTTGTAGGTCAACATGGCGCAAGACTGGGACGGGGTTGGCACCATGTCACCCTACACATTCTAACCCTGTCTTTCATTTCATTTATTTCCGTTCTGCCATCTTGTCAGATCTTAGATCTCTCTATAGGCAAACCTAATCTTGTGTGATTTTGCATGATGTCATTCTCTGCCATCTTGCGTGGCATCATCCGGGTCCTTTGCCCTCTGGACGCCACCATCTCCCGTCTGGCTGGCACTGTTCCCTGTTCTCCACCAATCCAAACACAAAGCATCTCATTAAACCAAGACCCCTGTGAAAACCAAAACCCAGCCATCTTTTTCGCACCAATCAGAAGGCAATGCATAGATTAAATTGTGAATTCAGCCAATCAGAATACTCTATATTGGGATCCAACAAAGCAAAATGAAATGTAAGCTTACGTTTGAACTGCATTAAGTTGTCAAAATTGGAAAATAAAATGGCGAAATTCACATGAAAGTTGGCTACTATAAAGGTGCTTTATTTATTTTTATTTTTCCTATGAGATTTGACTTCCTTCTTGGTTGAGGAAGATTCTTCGGTTGCCTTTCTGTAGAGATAATACATGACCAATCCACCCAAGACTGGCCAGAAAGCTATCTGCAGCAATAACACTGGATCAAAGGGAGATTTCCTCTTGATCGCCATGAGCTCAGTGTTGAATATCAGCACTGAATTCGCTGTAATAGAAACAAAAATACAGGAATTTTACTGTTTAAGTCCTGCTCTTTGCAAATAATTAATGATTCAATAAATTAAAGAATGATCAAACAAACAAGTGGACAGATGATTGGATTGATTTAACTTCAAATTCAGTTAAATAAATAAATGAAAATAAACAACAAATTAAATTAAGCACCGGTAAATAGAATTATCACTTTTTTAAGCGAGTCGGTGTTCTAAAGAATATTAAAGTCACCCTGTGACCAAAAAGTCAATTCTTATTTCTCTTTGGATTTCCAAACTATGTTAATTAAACACTAAGCAACCAAAGTTCTAAGCTTTGATTTCAAGACGACACTATTTAATGGTTTGCCATTACTTACTGTAATATCCTTAGAGAGCTGGATCGAGGATAAAATGACGTCAAAGGCCCAGTAGTTTAAGAATGCAATGCATGTGTACGCCGCATAATT
This sequence comes from Montipora foliosa, assembly GCF_036669935.1. Lineage (NCBI taxonomy): Eukaryota > Metazoa > Cnidaria > Anthozoa > Scleractinia > Acroporidae > Montipora > Montipora foliosa. The sequence continues at coordinate 27,779,828 of NC_090873.1, forward strand.
AATATGCAGCACGGGAGTTTAATTAAACTCGCGTTTTTGCATATATAATAAGCTACATTTACATGTTGAAATGTTAAGCTAGTGAACCTTTAGACGTCACTTTTCTCTGGATCCAACCCTCTGAGGTCCAATCGGTCAATTTTGAATGTGAGCTCATAATTAACAAAATTAAACAAAATTACCTAAAATAGCGTGACCTAGCCCCTTTAAGTAGCAAAGAGAGTTCATCAACAAGAAACTTCAATAATGTTACAAGGTGACAAATTATCTGGAACACGTACTTTGGTTTGAGGAACCAGACAGGCACCTAGCCAGGAGAAAGAGCAAAAATATGAGATAAGAAAGCCGAAGGACCCGAAAATAGTGCAGGAGTTCAGGTTGGAGTTGAGAAACAGATTCCAACCGCTTGCCGACCTAGATGGAGTGGAGGAGAGCTGGCAGGGGTTCAAAAGAAGGGTTGGATGAAGCGAGTAGAAAGGTTTAAGGATTGAAGGAGAGAAAAAGAGCCGCCTGGATCTCTGATGAGAATTGGGAGACGATCCGAGAACGCAGTAAAATGAAGAGCAAGATAAATATAACAAGATCTGAGCGACTCAAGGATGGTATGAAAAAATAATATAGAAAGCTACACAGAGAGGTTAAGTGTGGTTTACGATCAGATTAGCCTGCATAGCAAGCGTTTCCAGCGGGCGAGGAGCGAACTCTTTTTTTCGGCCGCGCGAGAATAGGGCGAGCGCAAAAAAAAATGGTGGTGGGAGGGGAGGAGAGGAGAGGAGAAGGAAATTCCTATTCTCCTCTCCCCCTCCCCCCTCTCCTTTTTTTGCTCTCGCTCCAATTTTCGCGCGGCCAAAACATCGAAATTTGCGCGGAAACCCCACGGAAACGCTTGCTACGCAGGCTACGATCAGATTAGAGAAAGTATTTGGACGGGCTAGCTAAGGAAGCTGAGGAGGCAGCCCAGAGAGGGGAACAGGGAGCTTTTTATGCTATTACGAGAAGAAAAACCAACAGCAGATTTAAGAAGAGCGTAGCGGTGAGATCGGAAGAAGTTGTGAGGATCACTTCTGAAGCCAGCCAAATTGAGAGATGGAAGCAGCACTTTGAGGAAGTGTTAAACCTACCAGGTCCGCAGAATGCCATTGATGACATGGAGAATAAGATTATTAGGAGCTTAAAGGGGCTCAGAAATGGAAAGGCGCCTGGTATTGATAGCATACAGGCTGTCAGGTTCTGAAAGTGGATGTTGGGATAACAGCTAACGCACATGAGCACGTGTTTACTAAGATTTTGAATGAAGAAGTGATTCCAGGAGATTGGCAAAAGGGTGTTGTCAAGTTGCCTAAGAGAGGCAATTTAGAGGTTTGTGGCAACTGGAGAGGAGTAACACTTTTGTCGGTTCTCGGAAAGGTATTGTGCAGAATTATCGTAGACAGGATAAAAGGGGAAGTTGATCGTATGTTAAGAAACGAGCAGGCTGGTTTTCGGACCGGAAGAAGTTGTATTGATCAAATATTCATCCTCCGCAATATTATAGAGCAGTGCGTTGAGTGGAACAGTCCATTGTTCATCATCTTTGTGGACTTTTGAAAAGCTTTTGATAGTGTCCATCGAGAGAGTCTGGAACATCATGGCCGTTTATGGAATTCCAGGAAAGTTAATCACTATGGTCAAGCTTCTCTATGACACCTTTATGTGCTCCGTAGAACATGATGGAAGGTACTCGCAGTGATTTGTGATCGAGTCAGGGGTAAGGCAGGGGTGTGTCATGTCAGGTTTCCTCTTTTTTGTTAGTAATTGATTGGACAATAGCAACTACCACAAATATCAACTGATACAAATATCGGTATCAACTGGGGTAGGTTCCAAGTGCTTGAGGACTTAGATTATGCTGACGATTTAGCACTGTTGTCCGCCACCAGCAGACAGCGACAATTCAAAACAAATGAGTTGGTCAGAGTCTCAGCAAGAGTGGGTCTGCAGGTGAATACCAAGAAGTCAAAGGTAGTGAGTGTTGCACCTACCACCCAGCAAGTGATAACCATTAATGGGCAGGAGTTAAAGAATACATGTGAGTACCTTTACATACTTGGGGTCTGAGATCAACTGTGAGGAGAGCTCCACTGCAGATATTAATTGTTTTCCGAGTACAAGCTCCCGGGGGGCTTATATTTGGAGGGGCGAATTAACGAAAGGTTTTTTGCGTTACCACTTTGGGGGGCTTATATTTGGAGGGGCTTATTTTCGGAATTTTACGGTATAATAATAACAACATTACTCATTTAATTCAATGAAAGGGAAGGATACCACAGGTTATCCCTATCGAGTGTATCCTCCCACAGCTGGATGTAATTGACTGAGAGTCAATTTTGATGAGGGAGGAGAAACCGGAGTACCCAGAGAAAAACCCTCAGAGTCAGATTGAGATCGACTGAAAGTCAGCCCACATACGACTCGAGGCCAGGTTTGAACCCGGGTCACAGAGGTGGCAGGCACGTAGTTTATACAAAGAACACAGAGTTCATTTGATCTTGATAGTTTGACTATGGCCCAGACACTTTCATCATTGCATTTGATGAAGGAGAACGTTTACTTATCATGTCATATATTGAAATCAGTCACGTGTGTATCAGTCAATGCCATTTGATTTCACATTTTGGCCGCCATGTTAGGACATCTATCCATGTATGTGGAGCACTTTACCTCGATATCACATGAATGCACTTGAAGACGAGCTGCTCTGGAAATGAGTGCGTGTGAATTGGGAACTTCTATTTCATGTAAAACCAAACCAAAAGAGTTGACACTACATTGTAAAAGTGGCTGTTTCCTAATTGGGGCTCTATAGTCGAATGCATTTAACTAATGTGTGGTTAGTTCCATTTTTTATCAATATAGAAATCTGGATGGCCTATGATGTTAAATCAGATGCTACAGTGAAGAGAACAACTCCACCACTCTCAAGAAAACAAGCACCATTTGGTATACCTTGTGTCAATTTCATACCACATCCAAACATGATATCAGGAGAATGGTAATAACCTGTGGCATCGAGTAATAACGTGATGGTTAGGACTGGGCCTTAGGCATACTGCATCTTAGGCCATACGTAGGCTAGGCCACTTGGCTATTGAGATCTAACATGGCAGTATGTCTTGTAATGTTTGTTGTTGATCATTAAATTGGCGACAAGGATTAAAACAAAACATGCTGGAAACCAAGTCTGGCATGTTATCAAGCATCAGATCAAGTGTGGGATCCCTCAGTATCATTGGAGAACAGGTTAGATCGTGGTTTTTTTCCTTCAACCACCACAACCAACGTTTTTCCCTGCTATATATAACCTGGGCCAACGCCCTGTCACCTATCCTTAGTTCACAAATTAACACTTAACATGCATTCTTATTTTTTTCTAAGGTCTAGTACTACGATAACATTCCACATAACAATATGAAGTTAATTACAACATCTCAAGGGATGTTACCAACACCAAACAATTAAGTAAAGTACGATCGTCCGGGTGAGTGTAGTCCTGAGAAGGACTGTTTGAGATGACTGACGTTTCGACAACCTGAGCGGAAGTCATCTTCAGAGTCAAGTGATTTGTGTAACGTCAGTAGATACTATAAGAACTCCGGTCGTAGATGTCATTGGTCGACTGTCAGTTGAGACTAGATGTAATTGGCTGGGAAGACTAAACAGCGATAGGTGCGTTTCGATCCGTCTATAGGTCTAAGGTCGTATCGTAGAATACGTTGGGTAGTACTGTGAGAGTACGTCAGTGTGTTGTTTCTCTGTTTATGTCGTCGATGAGTCGTTTGTAGGGTGCAGGAAGTTGTAGGCATCCGTTTATTGCTGTTTGTTCTCAGTTAGTAAACCAGCTTTCCAGTACGATCCGTCGGTAGTAGTTAGTGATGTAGGTAACACATGCAGCAGATTCTCAGTCGATTCTGTGGATTGTCTGTAGATAGTGTTCAGCAATGTTATTGTTGATGTCACCGTTCCTCGTCGCTCGTCTGGGTTCAGTCAATCTAGTGTTCAAATTTCTGCCGGTCTCACCGGTATAAGTGACCTGGCAGTCGCAGCATTTGATCTTATAAACTGCTCCTTGTCTGTCCCTAGCTTGGTCTTTGTCTTTGACGTTAGTCAGTAGTTTTCGTAAGGTAGTGATGGGTCTGTAAGCAACACGGATGTTGTAAGGCTGTAGGATCCTAGCGATAATTTCAAAAGTCCCTTAGATGTAGGGTGTAGTCACTGTAGTGGTAGGTGTAGTGGTACGATAAATGTTGCGTGTAACGAAGTCGCAGTTGTAGTTGTTCTTACTGAAAACGTTGTTTTAGTACTTATATTCGTCTGCTAAGCGGTCGTGTGAGTCACAAACCAGTAGCGCGCGTCTCGTTCAGGTCCGTATTGTTGTAGCCTTGTGTGACGTAGGGTTGTAAGATCATTCGTCAAGGAGTCTGTCAGTGTGGGTGGGTTTGATGAGCTATTAAACAAGTGGGAAGGGATAGATATAATCGAGGACGTGCGAGATGAGACAGTGGTGTGTTGCAGTAGTGTAGTCTCGACTCCGAAGAAGGATGGAGAAAACGTATTCCATAAGGGCCAGTCTGGACATGACGGATGCCAACAGATACATACACGAAGAGAACAAGGCATGCTTGCTATTCCTACCCTGAGGGACCTGGAAACAAGACTAAACAAGGCAAAGGATTTCTGGCATCTTGACATGAATGATGGGTATATGCAGCTACAATTAGCAGAGGAAAGCAGAAAGATCACGACTTTCTACACTCCCAAGGGGCTCAAACGCTTCAAGAGACTCCATTTTGGCATCAATAGTGCTGCCGAAATCTTCAACAAAGAGGTCAGGAAGGTGGTAGCACAAGAGCCAAATGCAATCAGCATGTACGACGATATAATTGTCTATAGAACTACACACGAAGAATGCGATAAGGCCCTGAGGCACATGTTGCAGCTTTGGAGAGAAAATGGTTTCACTCTTAGTTTGAAGAAGAGCAAGTTCAACCTGACACCGGTAAGGTTTTTGGCAAGGTGTTCACAAGTGAAGGTATCTCACATGACCCAGAGAAGGTAACTGCCCTGAATGCTGCCGGACCTCCACGGTCACCATCAGAAGTGTGCTCCTTCCCGTTCATCGTAGAAGCAAATGGAGACTTCATGGAAGGATTTGCACAGGCAACAGGGCCATTGAGTGGACGCCGGAGTGGCATCGGTTGTTTGAGCGAGCCTGGGCCCTGTTGTCTGGAGAAACCATGATGGCGTACTTTGAACCTCAAAGAAATACCCAGTTGAAAGCAGACACTGGGCTGAGTGGAATAGCGGTATGGCCCCAGTGCTAGAAGATGGAGGCCAATAACCTACCGCTCGAGAGCGCTCACAGAGTACTCGTCCTCTTTTCCGAGTGTTTATTAATAATTATTTTTAAACTAATCAATGTTGGCAACCCAACTAGTTTCACTTTAAAGTTGACCAGTTACTGTATTTACTTTTGTCTTCGTCCAATAATTGTAATTTCTTTGTAACATACACATTGTACAGTACAAAAGAGGAGGCGAAAGCAGTTGAGTGGGGCATATTTGCCAACCAGAAGTCCCTTTATGGTCTCAGACACCCTCTCAGTGTGGACATTGACCACAAGGTGCTGGTGCCGTTGCTTTCAAGTTACAGGGCAACAGCACCACTTCGAAGAGAAAGAATGAAAGTGAAACTTTAGGGTTTCAACTTTCACATGCATTACACACCTGCAAAGAGGGCCGGCCAAGAAAATAACAAAGCAGACTACAACTCGACGTATCCAGAACCGAATAAAGGGGGCAGCAATGGAGACACCAAGGACCAGTCAGAATTCCAGCTTAGAGAACCGGAAAAAGGGTTTGAGGGGGGACATAATGGCTGTAGTACGAGAATCAGTTTCTGAAGCGGATACAATGGAAGAGTTACAGGAGCAAGCAATCGTGGATCCAGAGCTGGCAAGTCTCAAGGATGCAATAAGAAAAGGATACTTCATGACACAGGAGATGAAAACACACTGAGTGCAGTATAACCCGGTTTTTATGGAATTAGTGGTCATATCACATCAAGCAAGCTTGCCCAATTAAAACTTTGGTGACAGCTCATCTTTCCACTTAGGAAGAACAACTTGCATCATAGAGCTTAGTTTTATATCGACCAACAGCCACGTGGTTAGCTCAGTAGTCTAAATCTACATTGTTCCTGCACCAAGCGAAGTCCCATTGACTTGTTTAAGTGTCCTCATACATCAAAAGCCCTTCAGTTAAAGTGCCCTTATACATCAAAAGCCTTTCTGAGACACAACCACCTTGCAGGGCTCGAAATTAACATTTTTACTAAGGCGCCAATTGGCGACTGATCCAAAAATTTTGGTCGCCAGATCTTAACTTTTAGTCGCCATTTTTTTCACTGATATTTTTTTCTTCATTTTTCTGATGATCATGTACACATGCAATCTTCTTCATAGTCCTAAGTTTAGGTACACTTAAGCTTCTAAGATTGAGATACTAAAACTTAAAAGGAAGCCAGGGCTCGTAAAACATATAATTACGCATTACGAGGTAAATAATCAATGTGAAAGCAGCTTTAGTCACGTTTCCTGTGCTTCCTCCGCTTTTGTTAAGTTTCCATGTAACATCGAGTCTATAGCTTACATAAATAGACGAACCTGAACATAAACAATCACCAGTTTTCCATATTTTCTGCGCTAAAAAGCCAAGGCTTCGTTGTGAACTTCACGCTTCAATGATTGCAAGTGTTGTTTAGTGCGCCCGCAATACCAGCTGCTGAATCAAACATGGCGCTCGATTATGAAACATGGAGATCGAAGAGCCAGAAGAGTCGTGGGTTTGTTTTGTTATTTCTGTGCGCATAAATCGTGCATTTTATCCAAAACTACGGTTGATTTGCCTTTGAGGTTAAAAGGATGAAGGAAAAAGGTGAAGGTTGGTCGCCCACTGGCGACTAGCTCTAAAAATCTAGTTGCCAACGCTTGATTTTTGGTGGCATTGGCAACCAGTGAGTCGCAATGTCGAGCCCTGCCTTGGTGAACACTTTTTGCTGGACAAAGCATAGCCATGGGATCTCTGTGCCATTGAACCCAAAATGTTGCAAGGAGAGTGTGGATTCTGTAAACTCCCATGTAATTTATGAACACTTATGGGTTTTGAGGGAGCCGACAATTCATAGTCCCTATCTAGGAAGACTTACCATTCACAGATGAAACTACAAATTAAGGAAGCACGTCTGAACCTCAGTGACATGTATTATTAGACCCTCAGGCATTTCAAACGAGGACTCTAAATAATATTCTAGGCTCCCTTAGGGCTGATTTACGACAGTGCTACAACTAGTTTATGATTGTCATGTTGATCAGAAGAAAACGTTGTAGCATTTAAAAACAGGTTTTAAAACACTGCAACAATCACTCATACGTCATGTTGTTGGCCTGTCGTAAGCTTGTTGCATGCGGCAAAAAGCATACCCTTGTTCATAAAATTCTTTGGGAAGTTAAAGAACCTATACTCTATTAAATTAATTTTAATTTGAAAGTACAAAAACTACAGACCAATTTAGACATTTGGAAATCAAGAGGATTAACGCTCTATGGAAAAGTATTAATAATTAAATCTTTGGGGTTGTCTAGCTTAATATACTCAATTTCCAATGTTAACGTCCTTAAGGAAATAGTGTCAATGGTAAAAGATAAAATGTTTCGGTTCCTTTGGAAAAATAAGAAGGACAAAATAAAATGCACTAGTATGTATCAAAACCTTTCCACAGAAGTATACAAAAATTTGGTTATATCAACGGAGTTGATAATGTAAATTGGCCACCGTACAGAGATTCTAAAAGCTGACGTTTCGAGCGTTAGCCCTTCGTCAGAGCGAATCCAGGATTCGCTCTGACGAAGGGCTAACGCTCGAAACGTCAGCTTTTAGAATCTCTGTACGGTGGCCAATTTACATTATCAACTCCGTTGATATAACCAAATTTTTGTATACTACTTCCCCACCGACGCAGCACCACAGTTTCTTTAGAAACTACCCCTTCCTTCTTTCCACAGAAGGCCTACGGATGGTTGAAATCGAACTTACAATAAAATAGCTTAGACTTGCGTGGATCAAAAGACTTCTTTTTAGAGATAACTGCAATTGGAAAGTAGTACCGGACTACTTTTTTAACAAACATGCAGGCCTTGATTTCCTGCTTCGATGTAACTATGATGTCAAATATTTAACACACAAGTCATTCCGACATTCATCTATAGAGACATACTTATTGCACTTGATGAAATCAAGACTCTGTACAATTATGATCAAGGAATCGACACCATCCTATTTTATAACAAAGACATCTTAGTTGATGGGAAACCATTATTTATAAGGAAATGGTTTGTCAAGGGTATCCACACGATCCAACAGCTTTTTAATGAAAACGGCCAATACCTAACTTTTCAAGAATTTCAAGCCAAATACCATTGTAACACAAACTTTCTCCAGTTCTATCAAATCTTGAGTGCAATCCCTGTGCGTTCGAAGAACAGAGCGCAAGCCCTGGGGTACAATTCGAGCTTCAATTACGGAGAAAACTGGAAATATTTTTTACTGAATGAAACAAGTCAAATCAATTTTGAAAGATATAGGGCAAGAGACTATTATCGCCTACTTCTCGTTAAGAAACATCAATCACCCCATACTGGACCGGAAAGATGGGAAAGAGATATTTCAATAGATACTGAGATTTGGACAGATGCTTTTAAAATGGCTTCAAAAACATGCAAAGAAAATAAGTTGAAAAATTTTCAATTCAAATTTATTCATAGGATTGTTACTACAAAGAAAGAACTTTGCAGACCTGTATGGGATAAGTACAGACAGTGACTGCATCTACTGTGGTGAGCCAGACTCCATAAATCACACCTTTATCGACTGCGAATTTACCAAAACCTTCACATGCAAAGTCATTAATTGGTTTCAAGTTTCAACCAGATACAAAAGAAATGCTTTTCGTCACCTTTAAGCACCCAACATACATGAAGCCAGTCAGAAAATTCAATTACACCCTCCTTTTCATGAAATTCTATGTCTATGTAAGTAAACTAAACAACAGTTCACTTGTACTAACCGAATTTATTACTAAAATCAATTATAAATACAAAGTTCTACATTTGTAAATTAACACCGAGAAATACTCGTAACGTCATGTTATGCTCCTTACAAATCTTACAGACTGTTACTTTTTAATTGTATTAATTAAAAATAAGATCAGGAATCTTTTCGCCCTCCCCCTCCCCACGCTATTAGCAGTTTGTTTGCTTTTTTATTTATTTTGCAATTTCGTGTATTTAAGTTTTCCTTTCCTTTTATTTTTTTGTTCCTTCCTTTTATTTCCCGTTTTTTCTTTTTATCCTGTTTTGATTTAATGTGTAGCTAATGTTTGTTGTTAGAAATAAATTTTAAAAAATAAATAAATAAAAATACTCTATTAAAAAAGAGTATGCCCCGCAGTTCCCCAAGTTGTGGTCTTTCCCATATGCAGCAGTAAAATTTGTATCCTTGACACAACATCTCAAAACAAAAGTGGCTCATGGTGTATTAGGCCATAAAAAGCATCTTAAGTCAAGTCAAGGGGAATTTTTCAAGTGTTGAAACATACAAAGACAGTTATAAGTGAAGATAGCTTGCACTCACGTGGAATGATGTTGTCAACTCCTCGAGATCCGTAACCAAGATGAGGTGGAATAATCAGTTTCCTTTTTTCCCTGCAAGCAAAATGGATCAATTTGATTGAGGAGAAAGAGAGGCTTTATCTTAAATCAGAAGATCACCGTTGTCACTGCTAAAATCCTTGTGTGAATAACAAAGAGTGAGAGGGCAGATGGGGGCGTGTGGGTGTGGCTACAAGGATTAAAAGTGGTTAACAATGTTCACAACAATCTGGGGACTGCACCATCAGATAGTAACATTAGACATATCCATTGGCAGTGAAAAAAATAACTTGAGCCTATCACCCAAAACATCAGATTCAAGCATTAATAATTACACTACATGTAATTGTACTTGCCTGTGCATTTTATTGATTTTTGAAATTGTGTACTTCAGAGGGCAAACTTTTTGTCAATTGAAGTTAAAAATAACGTAACATGTAGTTTGACTCAAGGTGTTGCAGTTCATACTGCAACAGTTCATTGTCAGTTCATACTGATTTTCAAGTGCAAGGGTCATGGGTTCCAATTCCATTAAAGCCCCTTTCGAATTTCTCAGGTGTCTCTAAGAGACAATATTGCCTAAATTGTCCAGATAAGTGCAAGGGTCACTTCTCCCTTATGTCTACAACCCACACTTCAAATATGTAAGACTATCAATGTTGGGTAGTAATAAATTAAATATTATTATTTATGTTCTAGCAGAGCTAGGAAATGGTGAAATGACAAGAAAATAATGTGGTTTTCATACTTACCCTACACACATTCCTTTTATTCCCATCTCCCAGCCTGGAAATGAGATAAAACAATGAAATGAAAGAAAATCCTAACAATAGTCCACTTTCGACAAAATTAAAATTCAGTCTTAAGCAAAAGGCATCATCTCAAGTCCCTGGGGAATAAAAAATGGATTTGTATGAGTTTATTCCCCAGAGCCTCAAGATGGTGCCTTTTGTTTAGGACTGAATTTTAATATAATTATCGAAAGTGGGCTATTTATTACAAGGCACCTAAACCAAAATAGGTTTTAATCCTAATTGTTATCATTTTTGCCGTGGAATTACATAAAATTAGCAATACTAGAAGTTATTTGGACCCAAGATCCTGCTAGCAAGAAGGTATGGGTGTCTTCACTGATATTGCTTCACAGACTATGTCAATTTGTCTTTACAATCTGGAAAGAATTTTGCATTGCAAATGCAAAGCAGTCTGTGACTGCAAATGAAGAATAGACTGCATTAGTCAATGGTTCAAATTGGGCGGCTGAGTCAACGAAGTTAAACAGGACAGTTTGGAAATGACTGGTGATTTTTTTTTAAATGTCTATAGAAACATGTGCAAATAAAAAAAGTGAAATTTCAATGGGAAAATAATATTTTACGATATATTATTGCAAAAATACATGTATATCTGCTTATGGAGGAAAGTCTGATTTCATTTACCGATGGAAAATCTTCAAGAGACAATTTAGGCAATAATGACAATTAGTATAAATACACAGGTGATTATACAAAATCGCACGCTCTCATTGGCTCGCTATATCTCGGATTATCAGCCGATAATCACCTCGACGGACAAAATGGCTGCCAGTAGTCGTTTTGCCACTGTAAGTGAAGATGATTTCGCATTGAAATGTTTTTTTTTCTCTTTTCTGAAATAATCACCTGTGTATTTATACTAAAACAATTATTCGCCTCAGTCTCAGTGATTGTCGGTGAATATTCACGGATCATCACTTCGCCTTCGGCAAATAATTGTTATTTATTATTATTATTATGAATCATATATTGAACTGCAGATATGAAATCAAGGAAAGCTATGATCCTCGCAATTTTAGCTAACTGTGAGGATCATAGCTTGACTTGATTTCATATCCACAGTTCAATATAATGATTCATTTCATATATCATTTCATTCGTTGATTCATCTCGGGAACATATGAACCCACAAATGACCAGCTCCCAACGTCCTTGGCTTCATAGCTCAGTTGTTCACTTCACATACATGTAAGTTTGGACTTTGTCCCTTAGAGGGTCATGAGTGAAGGCAGGATGGTGCAAGGGGTTTTCTCGGCCTTGGGAGCCGCTGACCGGAAACCGGTGTCCTAAAAGCGTGAAAGGGCGTCAGCAATTTTGTTAGAAACCCCAAGGACGTGAAGTTGCCAAACAAAGAAATTATGTTTCATAGATATTAGAACAAGGAACCTTAGAAGGTCCATGATAAGAGGAGCCTTTGAATGGCCCGAATTGATAATGGCCACGACGGATTCATTATCACACCAAACTTGAATACGTTTCCCTCAGAAATTGGGGAACCTGATTGTGCATGCCACCACTATGGGGAAAAGTTCCTGCCATTCCATGCTCACACCCTGAGCCATGTTTAACTGATGGTGAGGGGGCTCTCTACCCTGGAACCATTGCCCATTCAATTAACAACCACCAAAACCAACAGATCCAGAGGCATTGGTGTACAGTTCTAGATCAGGAGAAGGGGTAACGGCCGGCGGCGTCTAAATAGAAAGAGCGCCCATTCCACCTGGTGAGGAAAGCTTTCCACATTGAAAGATCTTTGAAAAATTCTTTGTTTAACTGGATGTGGTGAAAATGGCTGGGTACTCCCCTACTAGTAGTCAAGTTAATCATGTACTGTAAAAATGTTTTCCCAGGTACTACCGCCTTGCAAACATATTATAATGTACCTATACCACCGTCCTATAACCGATTGCAGCTCATCCAGCTCCACGTAGCTGCGATACGTAAAGGAACGGAGCACCAGGCAGATCCCAGGTTCATTTGAATTTGTCCAAAAAAGGGAGGTAGAAGTCTATGCAGAACTGGTTTTGCCAGTAGATACCTAGCAGGTGCCAATTGTCTGGGTTAATGGGAATGAGACAAAAGGCCGATTTGAGATCTCTCTTGGCCATAAATGAACCCAGACCCAGGGACTTCAGGATATGGATCAGATTATCTACCTGGACATATTGGAGGGTGTAGGGGTCCTTGGGGATGTGGTCATTAATACTATCCCCATCAGGTTATGATAAATGATAAATTGCGTGCCATTCAGAGGAGTGTGTTTCTTGGGGACCACGCTCAAAGGGTGACATTGCAGATTGAGGAGTGGAGAGGAGATAAAGGGTCCCGCCATGCAACCCCAGACTTCCGTAAACACTTGCAGATAAGCCACACCCCCAGATAAGCCACACTCTGAATTTGGCCGCTTAAATTTTGGAAGAGTTTTTTTGAAAGAAATCAAAAGACATCCAAAGTCGGGTCTTTAGAAGTCTTCTTCATCGACTGTTCATTGAACGTAAACTCACTATTAACATTGCAACAGAAAATACTTCAAAGTCTTACGCACAATTTTAGCACTGCCCGCGCAGAAGCGGTGTCATGGATTTTTTCACCCGACCGGGTGGTGGCTGCGTGGTTAGGCAAGGTTGTTTGATGGCAGCCTTCAAGCAGGAAATCAGTTTGTCTTTGCTGCCAGTTATGGGCAGATTGAGAGCCTGAAGACAAAGGCGAAGAACTTCTGTCGACAGTGAAGTGAGATTGTCCTGACGACAATGGTGAGGGCTCATAGCTTTTAAATTGCCATGCGGAGGAGTCATAATAAAATTCGTAAACATTAAAGTTACTCCTTACAGTAAACTAAAGAGCTCATAGAGTGATACTTTGGACTTACTACATCTTATAAACTGGGACTAATGTCTAGGACTAACGTACCATCTAATACAAACAACTCGTGTAGAGCTCAATGCAACATGAATGGGGATAGTTGTTGCTTTTCGCCCGTCCCAGATGAAGGATATAACTGTAAGCAGACAGTATTAAAAACAAGGCTAAAGGATATCTTGTTTGCACTGCGTAATGTTTACAAAATAACGTGACAAACAGAGTATGGCACTAACGAGTCATGCTTAATTAACTACATTTTACAGCACTGTTGTAAAGCTTTAATAAATTATTCAGAAAAGTTTAACTTTTCTGAAAAAACTTATCATGTATTTGCTGTACATGTATATTTTTTCTTCTCATGGATTATTATATACGGCTTTATTTAATAAACTTCTAATTTTTACCTTTTATGACTTTTCCTTTGCCAAGTTGAAACTCTAGAGGTTCTCGTCCTTTTGCAAGTGATGAGTCAAACATCTGGCCATTTTCCAGAGTGCCCTACAATTTGTTCAAGGTTTATACAAGTTCACAATCCAGGGACGAAAAATTACAGGCTAATTCTGTTTTTGAAGTTTTTTAAAACCATGCTAAAACAGAAATGTTACTCTACCACTGACAATCAATACCTGTCAGTCCTTAGGCATGAGCTTTATATACCAAAACTCTTTAATTCCCTTTGATACGCTGAAAACTGAAGAACCACCAAACTCCACCCATATGATGCCAAGTATGAGAATTGAGCCCTGGGGCCCATTTCTTGAACGTCCCTAAGCTTTTTGGGCCCTTTTTTGGGTGTGACAATCCCCTTTGAATGGTTGGATTTTAAGCCAGCAAACTTCACAATCATCTTGTTTTTTAGTGATTTTGAAAACATGGCAAAAAACAGGTTGTCAAAACAAGCTAATGACAGTTTCGCAAATGGTTTCTCAGGCATGAAAAGTTTTTTTTGGGATGTTCAAAAAACGGGCCCCAGGAAACAAATTATGATGGAAATGCTCTGATCATATGCTTGATAACAGCCGGTTTTGGGACAAGAGCCCTCGCCCCTTCCTGAGGAGGAACAAAGACTGGACTTGAAAGATTGCCTGAAATCAAGCCTACTCTAATAATAATTATTGTGCCAACCTTACATTTAAAGTAAGCCCTAGCTTGCCTTACAAAGGGAACTACAGTAGTGAGGAAATCTAATAATTACCTTGTCCAACCTGCTATGAATATTTTTTATTTGCCATATATAGCCAGTGTTGCAAGCACTACAAGGGTAGGGTAAGAGGGAGACAGCACTAATTCTGCCACCCTCATTTCCTCCCCTTTTAGCGCTTGCTACGCAGGCTATGATACATACCGTGTAATGAACAGACACAATATGTCCATTGTCTGCCTTTTCTTCACAGTTTGCTGGTTTGTACTGAATGAAATGCCAAGAATATTCTCAGATCACACAAAAGTAAATTTAAATTCCTGCTAACAACAAAATAAGAACATCGAATATGCAATAATATTATTAGAAACATACAAGTTTCTTTTTTTTGCATAAAACTTTAAAGGTACTTTGAATGAACAATAAAACGGTTATTGAATTATTTTCCCTTTGATTATGAAGATTATGCAAGTCTCTCAGGGTACTGTGTGATGTGAGGCTACTAACAATGTTGTCCATCTGCACTCACATCATGCCCAAGGGGGCCCTCATTGAGGTGTAAAATTATGTGGCATTAAAATAATGTAGATTGAGTACAATAATGATGCAATTAAGTCTGGCCTATGATGAGCATGTGACTAATCTAGTTTCTTCTTGTGCTGCTAGTTTGTGTCAGATCAACAGAATTAAGTATGTTTTAGACAGGCAGACCCTTATCATTATAGTCAAGGCCTTAGTTTTTAGTAAATTATATTATTGTTTTTTCGTATGGGCGAACTCATCTGAGAGAACAAAATTTTAGTTTCTAAAGAAACTGTGGTACAGTGTCGGTGGGAGATTGAGACAGAAATGGATTTTATCAAATGAGTTGATAAAGGTCCAATAACCATCGTGAAAGATTTGGAAAGCTGACGTTTCGAGAAACTTCAACGCATTCAAAATTTTGCTGCTCGCATCATAACTGGCACAAAAAAGCATGAGCATATCTCGCCAGTATTACGGGAGCTAAATTGGCTACTGATTCATCTTGCCGTTCAGTACAGGAATACTGTTATGGCCTTTAAAATGTGTCAAAAGCTTAGCTCTCCCATACCTATGTTAAATAGAGTAAAATCTGTAAGTGTCACTCCACTTGGGACTGAAAAGGTTAATCCCATGATATTGTCTTTATGATATCAAATGACTGTATGATCTTTCATGCAATCACTCGATACTTAAGCTAAAATAAGTGGGATAAGGCCAAGTGATGCAAGTGAATTGGCCATTTAGACAAGGTACATGTACAACCCCTGTCCCCAACCCAAATGATCACACCACATGGTACATTCAGAAAAAGGTCATAAGGCATACAAAAATGGAGCAATGTCAAATACAGTGTAGATTATTTATGGCCAAAAATAGTGCTTTCCACGGTGACACAACAATAATTTGTCTTCAATACACAAAAGTAAGGTCCTTTTGCAGGTTGCAGGTTACAATGCAGGTTGAAATTTCATTATAACGGGAAAACTGCTGGCACTAAAAAGAAAGGTAAAGTGATTCCTGTGAACTAACCCTAACCCTAACCCTAACCCTAATTTCCTGTGACTGTTACATGTCTTGAATAGCTAACCTTAGGCCTATTTAGGCCTAAAGAAAAGTTTTTAGGCCTAAGGTTAGCTATTCATGTAACAGTCACGGCAAGTCTATTGCTTTACCTTTCCTTTTAGTGCCAGCGGTTTTCGAGTTATCATAATAATGAAATTTCAACCTGCAACCTGTAAAAAATACCTGCCGGTCCTTACGTGATAAAAAAAAACTACATTGTCTGTTGGCAGCATAAAAACTGTTATGAAATAAGTAAAACGTTGGGAAAAAATTAATGAATAATTACATGATTACATGACATATACAATGTATTTGAATCACAAGGTTTAAAACTTTGGTCGCTTTATAGTGTTTAGTTAACATAAGTTTTAAAATCAAAAGAAAATATGAATCGATTTTTTTTATCACAGGGGCACTTTAATGATAAATTGGAATAAACTTGACATTTATTCGTAGTTAATTCCTGACTGATACATTAAACATGTTACTATTTTTGTGCATTTGCTAGTAACTAACTGCTTTTTATTCATCCAGAGTATTTTTTGGCTCATTTGCTTCAACAATAAAGACATTTATACATGTATACATAAGATAAAGACATCACAAACATTGTATATTCGCTGTGGAAAAGAAGTAAATTTAATGTCCATAATTTATGACTGTATTAAACATGTCTGAAAATTTTTCTTTACAATCGTCAATATCGTCACACATATCAAAGACCATAAAAGCTTTGTATTAACTGATGTAACATTTGAGTGTGATGAATAATCCACAACTCTACGCATTAAAATAATCAATAATGAGATAGGAAAAAAGAAAATAAAACTCATTTCCACAAAACGCACTATTACAAAACGTCAATGAAAAGCGGCATAAATATAAGAAAATTTTAATTTTCAAGGTAACGGGTTTTCTTCGTTTTTGAGTTTGACAAATCGAATTTCATGAACAAGATGCATAATTTTTATAGAAGGACTAATTAATTACAGGTGCAAATGATTACAATATTACACTTGGCTGTGTCCCTTAAAAAGAAGATGAAAAGATAACATGTTATCGCAACTTAATCAAATACACAGTACACCTGAAACAACGTTTTGAGTAAATATTTGTCTCTTATTTTCAAAGTCGAGTTCCTCTTTATCTCGAAGTCAATTAATTATGTACCCAAAAATTGCTCGTAACATTCAGGGTTTTATCATTTCGTTTTAATTTCACGATTTTCCTTTACAAAAAACGAGAGCTGCAAGGTCATTATTACATTTGCGTTTTAGATCACCAATATGGAATTAACAGTACATGAAATTATAAAATGAAGCATTTTCAAATACTCGAGTAACCTGAGTTGACGTGCGAGCGAAAACCTTTTGTACGCTGTCTGCCGTGAGTAGAACTGGACATACACATACCTCGACGATTGTTTCTAAACCTTTCTTTTTCTTGCCTTCGGAGCTGATTCCACAACAGAGCAAAAGGAAATGAGCACAGAGAAGTAGCCTTGAGATCCAATCCATTGCAGAAAATAATAGAAACAATTATGAAATATAATTGATGCAGTCTGCCCTGTCAAATCTAAGCAGGCGCAGCGCGTTCTGTATATGGAAGTCTGGGTTCTAAAAACCAAAAATTGCTTCCAATCGTTCCAATAAATTTCCTGATAAATGAGTTCCCAAAGAAACTTAGTGGTGAAAGTTTTTTTCTTTCTATTAAAGTCGTTGATTAAGGTAATTTTCTCATATATTCACATTGCTGATAAAATTAGCATCTTCTTGTGTTGGAGGAGAAGGACTGGGACAGAAAGTAAAAATGGCGGACGAGTCGACTGACCACGGAGAATTAAACGAGAAAGACAAAATAGACCAGCTTTCGCACCCTGAGGTTATGGCGCTTTTCAGTGAGAAGTTGGCAGAAATAATGAAAGATCCTCTTCTCATTGGATTACCGAGTGAACCTACTCTCGACGAGGTGAATTCGCAAATTGCCCTGGAACATGGGCGTGCCATAGTTGTGAACGTTCGTCAACAAGACGAGTCGAACACGGTTTTGCGTAAGTTTTAAAAGTTTGCTTTGTTTAAAGTGAAGATAGAGGGAATAGGGAGTAAAATTGTTTTTTTCGAAGGCCACAGGGGACGGAACACAAAGCATACATCGCAGACAAGGCAGGTCACCATCGTAGTTACTAAAACAACGAATGACCTAAAATGATCTAAAATGCCCAAACATGAGCTACAACGGTATCTAAAATGCACTAAAGTGACCTAAAACAGACAAAATGGTGGTAGCTTATTTTAGGTCATTTTAGGTACCTTGTACATGTAGCTCATTTAGGTCATTGTAGGTCACTTTAGATACCGTTGTGGGTCATTTTAGGTTATTCCTTGTTTTGATAACCATGAGGTCACCATAATTATGTCATGATATCCTCCTTACATGTAACTACAGTCATTAAAATGGCTTAAGTCGGTGACAAAAATTAGTTGAGACAGTTGCCAACAGAGCACACTGGCGACGATACATTCATTGTTTGCAAAGAAAACTTGTCAAAAAGTATGTTTCCGGGATACTCCTCCCTCCCCCACCCTAATCAATGTTGTACCGCTGTCGACAAGGCTCGAACAGTATTGTATGCTACATTCATGAATCATGAATGAATGTTCCCTTATTCTAGCAGTTAGTACAAACGCTATTCATGTCTGTATTCTAGCTTATATCTTGCTGTGTAATCTAGTGTTATATCTTAGCCTTTCCTAGATTGGCCCATATATTTGTTAACCCCATTCATAGCTGACAAGCTTGCCACATGGCGTCTCTTTAGCTCATAGTACAGCTGTACCTATTGGTCGAACTTTGAGACACTGTCTTGCTATATAAATCTCAATACACTGTCACAGGGCATAATCCTGGCAGCTTGCACAAGTATACACAGTTTGTAACAATTTTGCTTTAAAATTTATGGCGTGCCCACGTTCCAAGTCTTCGAAGGCCACAGGAACAGCCGACTTCAAGAACCTCTCCAGTGAAGTTCTTCACCTTTGCCTGCAGAGCCTTAATCTTCCAATCACTGGAAGCCGTGCCCGTCTGGTTGAAAGGCTGAGGCTGGCCATGAAATCAGCGCCGACAGCCACCCCTGGTCGCTCCAGAAGTCGCGCTCAGAATGGACGGGTGCACAAAGAAAAACCTTCGGCTTCAAATGCACGCATACGTTCGCGTCCGCAGCACAGTTTCCCTACAGAACAGGCCGACGCGGAGACTCGCAGTTCCGACGAAGAGGAGCAGTTGGATATGGACTCAGCAGTGGAAGAACTGTTCAAGGACTTCAAGCCACAAGTCCCCAAGGATGCAGTGTTTTCGCCCGCCCAAATGTCGGCCATCCAAGAGACTGTGTCGGCCTCTGTTAACAAAGCCTTACGGGTCTTCAACAACCACGAGGCCCAAGCCCGTTTCCCGGACGACCTTTGCACTCCTGGTCCTCGTATGCCGAACACAGTGACTCCTTTGGACCTGCATCCCCGCTCACTCTGGTTAGGAGGAAAAAACCCGTGATTGACACTTTCCAAAAATGGCTCGACGCATTTACTGCCTACATGCTGGTGATCGTCGCTGTTCATCCTTCGCGTGCCTTAGAGTTACTCAAATACCAGCAAACTATCAGCAAAGCGGTCACTAAGTTTAAGGGCCTAGCCTGGCTTACATACAACGAACAGTTTAGACGCCACGCTGCCTACGTCCTTTCAAAGCCCTGGGACAAAATTGATCTTGAACTTTGGACAGTCACCTTCTCTGGCCTAGCTAAGCCCCATTGTTCTGTGTGCTCTAGCCCGTACCATCTGGCGAAAGATTGCCCCAACCAGGACCCAAGCAGAAAACCTCGCCGCCAAGCCCTTGTCTGCTTTGACTTCAACAAACCTTCCGGTTGTCAACGCTGTTCCTGCCATTTCCCGCACCACTGCCGTCGCTGCGGCTCAAGCAACCACGCCCAGTTCAACTGCTCCGGTCCCAAACAGTCCGCAAGTAGCAGCAGACCAGCCAACCCCAGCAATCGCAGCAAGAAATAAGGTGGAGCAACGCCAGCTGGACTGCAACCCGACTGTATCCACCCCGCTGGACATAGATAAATTAGTACTTGAATTAGTTATTCACCCTAATGGCTCTTTTGTTAACAAGTTAATCAGGGCCCTCTGGTATGGTACTCGCATTGGTTACCTAGGCCCCCACCAACCCCGGGTGTCGCGTAACTTGATGTCCGCCTCTCAACATCCTGAAGTCATTTCTGGAAACATACATAAGAAAGTGCAGTTGGGAAGAATCGCGGGCCCCTTTTCCTCCCCACCCCTACCTGACTATAGGTGTGGTCCCTAAAAAGCACTCTGAAGAATAGCGTACTATTTACCATCTCTCCTACCCTGAAGGGGATAGTATAAACGACCACATACCAAAGGATCCTTATTCGTTGCAGTACGTTCGTGTCGATGACACGATCGCAATTCTGCGGTCCCTGGGTCCTGGGAGTTTTATGGCCAAGACGGACTTGAAATCCGCCTTTCGTCTGATGCCAATCCATCCCAAAGACTGGAACCTTTTGGGTATGTACTGGCAATGTCAGTACTACATAGACCTTTACCTCCCATTTGGGCTTCGCAGTGCTCCTTTCCTTTTTAACCAAATTTCTGATGCCTTGGAGTGGATTCTTAAACACAACTATGGCCTCTGCCATGTTATACACATTTTGGACGATTTCTTTTTAGCAGAGAAAATTAAATGTGACTGCCTAGGGAGCTTTACTACCCTTCTTAAGGTTTTCATGTCCCTTCGGGTTCCCACCGTCGCCTCTAAGACCCTGGGACCCTCACAAGTTCTCGAATTTATGGGCGTTGTACTGGACAGTAACCGCATGGAAGTGCGATTGCCTGAAGATAAGCTTGCCAGGATACGGCAATTATTGGACTCTTTTACCGACCACCGTTCTTCCCGCCTTTTAGATCTCCAATCCCTTATCGGTACCCTGCAGTTCGCTTGCAGAGTAGTAGTCCCGGGTAGAACTTTCCTTGAGCGCATTATAAACCTCACCGGAGGGGTAAAGAATCGTTTTCATCATATCCGTTTGAACAAGGGATTTTCCAGGGATATTCAAATGTGGAAGGTATTTCTCGCTCAATGGAACGGGCGATCCTTCTTCCTTGACTCCCGGGTCACCTCTTCCCCCGACCTGCAGCTCTATACCGATGCAGCTAGTACAATTGGGTTTGGTGGTTTTTTCAATGGTAAATGGTTCCAGGGTAGGTGGCCCCCTAATTTACTCATTAACAAGACCAAAGGGATAAGTATTGAATGACAAGAACTCTTCCCTATTGTTATCTCCTGTGCACTGTGGTACCCCCACTTTTCCGGCAAACATCTTCAGTTCTGGCGTGATAATCAGAATGTTGTCGCTATCATTAACTCGGGTCATTCAAAAGCCCCCAGGGTCATGGACTTGGTGCATTTCCTGGTACTTATTTCCGTGAAGCATAATTTTCTGGTAAAGGCCTGTCACGTTCCCGGGGTGCATAACGAAATAGCTGACGCCCTGTCCCGTTTTCAGGTTCAACGATTCAGGGAACTCACTCCCGGTGCCGACCAGACCCCCTGCACCATCCCGCCTTCATTCATGGCCCTCTGAAAGCTGAAGTCCTTAAGTATGCCAACTGGGCCTTGTCGTGGAACACCAACCGCACGTATACCTCTGGGGAGAAGCGTTTTATTCAGTTTTGTCTCATGAACAGACTAGCCACTCCCTCAGGTGACATCCTCCCAGCATCAGAGGGAACTCTTATCTATTTTGCTTCCTATTTGGCCCGTACAGTTCGCCATAGCACAATTAAGATTTATTTAGCTGCCGTTCGCAATCTCCACATTATTTCTGGCTACAAAGACCCATAATAAGGGGAAGACTCCTCCTAAAAAAGATATTAAGGGGAATTCTCTGCTATCAAGGGTCTCCTCGTATCCGCAGTCAACCCGTCACTCCGGGCGTACTCTTAGCCATTCGCCCCATCTTACGTAGTTGGCTAGGGCCAAGGGATTTCTCGATGATATGGGCTGCCTTTACCCTTGGTTTTTTCGCATTCCTTAGGTGTATTAAGTTTAGCCATCCAGAGGTGTACAGTTTTAGTTCTCAGTTTAATCTTACCAAGGAATGCATTACATTTTGTCCTAGTCTGGTCTGCCCACAGCGCTTGCTTGTTACTTTCAAGTCTTCTAAAACGGATAGTTTTAGGGCAGGGCAATCCCTCGCCATTGCCCGTTGCCCTTCTTTGTTGTACCCTGTCTCCGCAATGCAGCAATACTTTCTCCTCGCGAAACCACATTCGGAGCCACTGTTCTATTTCCAGTCAGGTGGTTACCTCACACGGTCCTCCGTCACTCATTTACTTCCGGACTCTGTCAGAAGCGCGGGCCTGCCGCACGAGAGCCCTAAGGGTCACAGCTTTCGCATAGGGGCAGCGTCTGCCGCCGCCGTGGGCCTACCAGACTGGTTAATTAAGGTATTAGGTCGCTGGCCGTCAGATTGTTACCAGCTTTATATTTGCACCCCGGAATCAGTGTTACTTTCTGCTGCGCCAAAAATGGCTAGTGTCTCGGGCGATTTTCTTTAGTTTGACCTTGCTTGGAGGGGATGCATGCCTTGCATGCATCTGTGGCGGTTAAGTCTGTGTGGCGACTTCCCCCAAGCTTTGGCATTGCTTGTGTCTTGCCATCTTATATCCTTGCCTTTATCTTGTCCGATCCAGCCTCTGCTGTGCTGGGGAGATAACAAAGGCTCTGCCAATACTCTTGTTCTATTCCCACGTTAGTGGAGGAATAAGTGAGGCTTTAGTTCGTGCACCTATTATGAAGTCGCGTAAAACCTGCCACAGGGCTGTGTCCCCCTCAATTACGCCATATTGTTGTTTGCTCATTTGTTTGTTGTTACACTACCTAGTTGCCTTACACTCTACTCTTAGTTTAAATAGTGGAATAGTGACATTAATAATGACAATTTCAAGACGATTTGTGCAGTGTTTTGGATTTGACATACCTTGAAATAAAATGATACTTTGGGAACATTACGTGACACTTAGCATTCCCTTTTGAAATTCACCATGCATAATTCCATTTCAACTTGTTACAAGGGGTATGAGCCATAAAAAAGAGGGAAATATAAATAGCAAAGACAGTTTATAACTCCTGGGACAAAAAAAGAACAGCAAACAGTGCTGTACTCTGATTTTAGGAACTCTGCGGAGGAGTGGCCATGAGTAACCACGAGTAACCATAATTAATAAGTAGAATAATTACATTATCTTTCTATAATAATCTTGTGGTTACTCGTGGTTACTCGTGGTAAATAAGAAAATATTGTTTCTTTACTCCCAAGAACATTCATTTCCCACCAAAACCAGCTCTGCAAAGCATCTGCGACAATGTGGAAGGTCTTTGCACCGACGTAGCAATTTGAGCGTGGAAAGTAAATGTGTTTCCCGGCTGTAACAGCCACCATATCTGTTTCACGTTCATCTGCGACACCGCTTCGACCAACAAAATCTGCTTCTTCTGATGAATTGGAGTTAGAGGCATAACCCTTTAACAAATCCTTACTTTAACGCTACTGACAAATAGCATATAAAAGAACAGGTCCTTTGCACTTACATCACAATCTTCACTTTGCACAGGATAACGCACATAAACTATCCGCAATTTTTTACACCTGTAAAAAGTCTTTCACTCATGTGGTCATATTGACGGACAGAGTGGACTATAGGTGCCTGTATAAAGGGTATAAAGGAAGTTTTGTGAAACAGACAATCAGCGACAAAATTAGTTGAGACAGTCGCCAACAGAGCACACTGGCAAAGACACATTCATTGTTTGCAAAGAAAACTTGTCCAAAAAGTACGTGTCCGGGATACCCCTCCCTCCCCCACCCTGATCAATGTTGTACCGCTGTCAACAAGTCTCGTAGAAAACAGAAAAACACAACATTGTCCTGGGGGTGCGGGGGAGGGGGCTATTTTCGCACCGAGCTTGAAATCGACTCTAAAGGATAAGAGTGTCTCAACAAATATTTTGACGCCGATTGTAGCCAAGTATTTGCTAGCTACATAATCTTTGGGGTATCTTTAAATCAATGGAGTTGATTTGCTGGTTTGTGTTTCATTTTAGCTGTTGTTGTTATCCAAAATGCCACTGTTCATGACTTGAAAAAGGCCATCCAAAGGCACATTTCCCTAAAGCTTTCAAGAGAGGGAGGTCCAAATTTTGTGTCATGGTAAGTAGTAAGACTTACAGTGCTTGACATTCACTGAACTGTTGGATAATTTTCCTTCTGGGTGCCACACCTTGGGGACAATTATTGTTTGAATTCTCCCTTAGGACCCAAACAGATCCAATCTGCCACATGCTTGTATTTACAGATGTGTTCAGAAATTCCCGTATTTTAGATGCACATGGATTTCAGTAAGCATCAAAAAGTGTGCCCTTGCTCTAATCTACCTAACTTAAAGATCACTCATGTCTTGGAATACAGACAAGTATTCATAAAGAGTGAGGACAACGTGCTAGCCAGCGAGTCATGCAAGCCGTGGTTGCGAGCCATGCGGTCAACATGCAAGTCACACAGTTATCGAAAACTACATGTAACCGTTTTAAAATGGGTGCTTTGACTTAAACACTGTTTGTCAGCGCTATTTGAAATGGGTGCTGAGACTTAAGGACGTTCATGCGAAAAATTTCTGACACTGATTTTTTTTCTCCAATTTTTACCATTGAAAGATAAAAAAATGGGGGGTCACTGTCTTATTTTTGGAGAGAACTTGCCTGGGAGAACACCCTAAATCTGAAAAAATCCGACTTCTTTAGCAAATAAGGCCACAGTGTCTGTAAGCCCAAAAGTATTGTAATTACATCCTTGAAGTGAAATGTTCTCTACCAAACTTTGTTTCAGTGGACCCACCAAGTGAATTAGTTAACTAGGTTCCTTAAAGAAAAAGTTCACAGTTAGCGACCATAGTTTCATGCGCCTTGCAGCAGCAAGATGGCAGGATTCCATGTCCGAGGACAGAAATCTTGAAATTTTTTTAACTTCCCACATTGTTTTTTTGTTCATTTTTGGACAATATAGAGATAATTGTACATAAAATCTGTTTCTGAAAAGAAAAGTAGGGGTCACCGAACATCCAAGATCGTTAGCAAAGCTATAGAAATCATCAATTGTTCATTTTAGTACTTAGCACGTGCACGCTCGATGCATGACCTGGCATGTGAATTTGCATGTGCTGTAAGGATGCGCAGTAGCAATGGGCGCAAACGTCCTTAAATGTGAAATTAGCTTGATTTGATGGCTCACAGATTGTCCAGCCTCACAAATAACATCACAAAGTGTCCCCCAAATGCTGCTGCTCAAGTAAGGGAAAACAGCTGCATTTACATTTTGTACCCTAAGCTAAAAACAATGTTAACCTTTACCTTTACTTCACCTTGCAGGGCCGTAGCTAGGTTTTTTGTAACAGGAAGTGGGGGGTGTTACGTGCAGGAATAACCAAGAGATGTCGGCAAACAAGGCATAAGTGAAAAGGAACTTCCGGGTACAATATAAGGCACCCAACAAAAGTGTGACAACGAGCAGTTACCCTTTTTCACAATTATTTAATTGCTTATACACTGTTACATTTACTTAGGTTAAAGATTAAGTTAAGCAGTTCGTTAAGCAAAGCGGCTTACTGTGTTTCACGAACATTCAGGATTAATTAACTTCAGTTAATTGATTGACTTTGAACTCCAAGTTCCACGGACTGTAGACAACAATTCTTGACGTTTTTGATTCACTGGATTCTTTCCACTCACTTGATTTTCTGTGTACACAAACTCTTACGGAGGACTTCATAACAAACTCTTCTTCTCTTTTTGCTATCGTCTCTTCTCTCTGGATATAGCAAGGTCAAAGGTTATATCTCCACCATAGTTATCGCACTTATAGCTTCATCACAGTATCGCATCCATAGCATAAGTTCAATCACAGCCGGCCACGAGGGTAAGCCCTCGGGCAAGAGAGTTTTTCCATTACTTACAAGCCTGCTTTTATACTGTCTTTTATTCTAAGCATCTAGAATGTTCTGTTGCTATTAATTTTATAGTCTATTACAAGGTGTACTATTTGTAGAAACTGCTGAGTCACATCAAAGAAATTTCTGGAATACTACAGATCGTACTATAACTCTAGAAAAGTCTGGAATTGCATGACAGATGAACTAAAAGTAACTCTGATCCTCATAACAGGGGGCATTATCTTGAGTGCCAAAGCAACAATCCTTGTAGGAGGGTTTGTGGT
This sequence comes from Montipora foliosa, assembly GCF_036669935.1. NCBI lineage: Eukaryota > Metazoa > Cnidaria > Anthozoa > Scleractinia > Acroporidae > Montipora > Montipora foliosa. Next base: position 27,806,323 of record NC_090873.1, read on the forward strand.
ATACTGGAGGTGAGGGTATGCTCCTCCAGAAAATTTTCAAATTTGCAGGCTCCAAAACACTATTTTCAGCACTTGTCATGAGATATGTATTAAAAAATTGACCAACCAATTTTTCGGCCATGAAAATGGCCAAAAATTGCTATTCACTTCAATCAAATTAATGTAAGTCTAAAAATAACAACTCCATCCACAGACCTTATTTGTTGGGCTTAACAGGTCCCGGGAAGGGGGTGGGGAGGCGGGGGGGCAGCTGCTCCCCCTGCCTTCCCTCCCCTCCCTGTTTGCTACGGCCCTGCCTTGTTGTTGGAAATAGAGAGCAAAGGCTTAGACTTAAAGAGACAATTCATGTTCCTTGTCAAAGTTGGGTGTGCATCTAATTAGCAGGGGTTTCAATAACTTCTGAAATAGCCGTCCATGATAGCCCATTGAAGGCGGCAGTTTGACAAGTTTATGATAGCATTTTCAGTGAAAATCAAGGCAAACTAGCCGGCGGTGTGAGGCAAAGCAGGCGGCGGTATACCGCCGGTAACCGGCTTCTATTGAAACCCCTGAATTAGGTGCATGTACGGACATAAGTGGGTTTAACAGGGGTGCAGATCTGGGAGTGGTGGAGGCTAAACCCACAAAGCAAGCTTGAGAACCAGTGCAAATTTAGCCCTCCTCTGGTATCAACCATAACATGAAACTTGCCAGCAAGTGCTCTAAATGCTAAGCCATCCTCCATGCCCTTCCCACCCACCTCCCCCCTCCCCCCTCCTCTACTTCCACAAGCCTGCAATGCAGGGTGGCTCAAGTTGGTTACCCGTCCAGGTACATTTGTAGTATCGCTGCTCAAGAGGACTTGAGTTTTTCCATTTTAGGATTAAAAAGATCTCTCTCAATATCAGCTTTGGAAAAAAATTACTTTAGTGGAAGTGAAAAATCTGACAATGTGTACTTCAGACCTTCCTTATATATAAATCATTAATTGCATTGCTAAGAATGAAAGCAAAAATCCCTTACACAGAAGCAAAGTTGCTTAAGATATAGTTATGGTAATGAGTACACTGTACTTTCTTTTGTGACTAAAACAGAGCCAATTATTTATAAAGTTTGGCTGCTTGACAGCCACTGAGAACCATAAACATAACTTTGGGGGCACAAATAGGATGCTCCTAACGATTTTTTTATGTATTAATTATGTTTTTGTAAAACAGGAAACATGTGTGGAAAACATATTGGCTATTATTTGAAGGACAAAAGTTGACAGAGGACCACCAACCCCTAACTCAGTGAGTCACTGAAAATTTATTACAGACATAACTGTAACTGTATGAAGTTAATAATTCATGAGGGAAAACAAAAAATATATTTTATCAGTGATAATTTGTGAAGTTAACACAGGTTTTCCTTCTTTTACATAAACCTTTTCTTCTAATCAATTTTCTTCATTAAAATGTCTTACCGTAGTAAGGCAAATGTTGAAAAAGCAATTCTCAATATTGGTGTCCATGCCATATCACACACTGTTACAACCCTGTGGCTTATTTTTCAGGATTTTCTTTTGTTGCTTCTTTAAAGTAACCTTCATGAATACGATGATCTAAAATCTTTAAATAGTTCTTTACACATAATTATAGTCTCTTTATATAGCGTATTGTAACGATCCCCAAAAGAAAATAGAAGTAGGAAAACAACACCCTAATTCAAAATGAGAACTAGTTCAATTTCTACACTTCAATGTAAGACAATATCTACATGATTCCTCTCTGGTTGACCAAGCTGGTTGATATCTGGATTGGGTGCACCAATGCACCAGGTTTTGATCAAAAGGCAGGTCATCATGCATGCCTGAATTTTTCAGGCTTTCCTTATGTTATTGTTAAACCCATTGACTCCTAGAAGCGAGACTTGATAGATTTTTGTCTTTCTAATGCCAGACAATTTTACCTGTCAATTTGGACTCAGGCATTTCAGGGGTCAATGGCATTCATAATTTCAAATCATGAAATAAAAATTTCACATGCTTCTTTTTGTGGTTCAACTATACGTCTTTTCACATCTCTCTTCATGTCTATATTCTCCAAGATTTTATTACAAACTCATAAAATGACCAGCAACCAATTATTAATTGAAATGATTATTGGTAATGCATTGCATGGTTGTTGTAGTAAAATATCATGGATTCAAATCTCACTCAGGGTAAAATTTTCATGCTTCCCTTTCATTACTGCATAAGTAACATTCATACATGTAACTTTGGTTATATGTGAAATCTCTATGTACAGAACTTCACAAAAGTTACTTCTATCTGCAGGTCTGATATGTTTCTTTCACGTAAAGGTAGTCTCTTCATAACTACTGATATTCTGATTTGAACTAGCCAGATGATAGTGTTCACTCATCTTTTTTTTAATACAGTACTACCCAAATTAATGTACCATGAAGCCTTCAAACTGTGTGTTTGCATTTTAAATTTTGCATTTGTTTGTTTGGTTAGTAAACTACAGTGTAAGTCTTGTTAGTGCATGAACCAGATAAGTAGCCCAGTGGGGAGGTCATTAATTTTGACCACTTAGCAGATAATCAGTCATTCAGTCAATTAGTCAGGTAGTCAGTCAGTCTTTTTGACAAAGCAAAGTAGCTGGTCAACCACTTTCTGTCAGTTACTTGACCAGCCCTTTTATCCGTCTGTTGGTCAGTTGGCCAGTCAGTCAGTTATTCATCCAGTTGGTCAATCTTTCTTACTGGTACCTGTTTAGAGACTTTGACAGCAAGAATCATTAGCAATTCAGCTCATCTGTTTGTAGACTGCTAGCAGACCCGACTGAGTCAGTGGAACTGCCCGTTTTAGTCAGTCACGCAATGTACCTGAACTGAGGGGAGAATTGTGATAGCATGACTGACTAAAGCAGGGGGTTCAACCGACTCCGAAGGGACTGCTAGCAGTCTAATCTGTTCGTTGTCCATTTAGCCAAACAGTTCGCGATAGCGATATCTTCATTATCTGTTGGCACAGTGTTTTCAGTAAGTATGAACAGCGTGTGGCTACTTCACTCAGAGAAGTTGTCTACCTTTTTCCCTAAATTAAAGTAATTAAAGACAGACTCTTTCAAA
>NC_090873.1:27814418-27816918 GCF_036669935.1 Montipora foliosa
CGAAAACCTCTTCCTATTTCATTGCGTGCGTGAAGACAAGAAACTCAATCGTGTCAAATTACAATGTACTTCAGGTAAACACAGCTTACTTTGATCATAGTTAGTAGCCCTCTACTAACTATGCTTTGATTTCGTCTCGAAGGGCAATAGATTGTTGTCGAAGTCCAGTACTCGTCGCTTTTGAGATTTCTGCCTAGTTTATCCAACTGACTTTCCATTATTGAGCTCCATAAGGGTATATTTTATTTAAGGATCCACTAAAACGCCATTCGCGTTACATGACTTTCGACGCCATTGCAGGCTAAGTTAATGATTCTACTGTGTCCACCAGAGAAATCTACGCAGTTCCACTACCCTCTCGATCCTAAGAAAATACGCGCAGAAGGCTCTATGCACAAAGACACCACTTACCAGGGAAGTGACAGGCAAGACTTTTACCGACACGGAAAAAAAATAAACTAAAAAAAACGAGATGCTTCCGTGAAGCATACACTGGGTTGCCTGTGGTACGTGTTACAGAAACTGAATTGTGTGGTATTGAACTACAGCATTCCAGTCTCTGAAGAATAACAAATAAAAGAGAAGCGAGAAACATTGGCTTCTGGGCTGACGTGTTGATAATTTTCAAGTTCCCTCACAACTTCTTTTCACCACAAGTTTAAGCGTGCCCTCTGAGCATCTGACAGCTACAATAATTCGCTGAAGTTAATCACTCTTCGGCGGGGTTAGTATCTGGATGGGAGACCAAAAACAATATACCCCTCAAAACAGAAGCGTTGGACCGAAAATTCTATTTTAACGCTAACAAATGCGGACCAAGCAAGAAACTGATTTTGTTAGCTTGCTTTATGCGAAACAAATATTGATGCAAAAGTAAATAAATAGTGGTACAAAGTTTCTGGGAAGAGCAGAAGGAAGTTTTCTGGACGGTCGATCGAGAATAAAATATTTTGCCATCAGCAACAACATTTATGACACGAAAACAACATTAATTTTTAACCCCGAATATAAAAAGTTACGATCACCGGCAAACATTCTGGGAGATTTTTGCTATTGTACTTTTGGCTGCAGAAGTAAAAGCGCAAAATCGAAAGTTACGTCGGATTCAGAGGGCGCCGTGATGAAGTTACCGCGGTGTGTTTACTCGCGAAACAGTGTCAAATCATCATTTGACACAGATACCGGGTTTTGTTTTTGTAAGTTTTCTTTTTCTTTCAAGTGTAAAAATGTTTGACAAGAAATGTGCTAATTCAATACAAAGATCACAATCGCCCAATTCTTCGGGTTGACAGTAAAAACTTTACTCTCCAAGACGAGGTTATTTATCGCCAGGTAATTCCATCGTTTTGGGGATAGCAGCTACTTTATTATTCATCAGTGTCAGATTTTATTTGCCGATTTTGGGGGTCATTTTGTTGAAACTCAAGCAAGCTTCCAACAGACCTGTATCACATTTCAACACACGTATGCAAATTTGTTAAGCTCGAAAATTACACAAAATGATATTAAAGTTCACAAAAACTGGAAATATCTCGGCAAAATCCTTTTCCAGCGAAAAATTAATCGAAACAAACAACATATTTACTATTAGAGGCAAAAATACCTTCCTATTTTAATTGCGTGCGTGCAAACAAAAGATGCAATTAAATACATTTTTGACAGTTCACATCAAAACCCTTTTCGACTCGGAACGCTGACCGTAAATAATGAAGCACAAAAGCGACAACAACTTTCATTCAAATAATTCTTCACTGTCACATTTCCAAATATTTTACACCTTTGCCGAGTTGAGTACAAAATACATAATGCCAAGTTAGTAAAATATTAGAAACAAAGCTCACTTGATATCCAAAGGCGAAAAATGAAATTGTTGTCGAAGACCATTACTCGTCTCTTAAAATCCAGATATTTATTTTTCAGCGCTGTCTTGCTCATCCAATTGACGATCCATTCTTGAGCTCCATGAGGGTATATTTTGTTCAAAGATCCACTAAAACGTCATTCACGTCAATGACTTATTAGTGAAATTTCCAATTGTTATACCGGAAGACTGTGCAGAGTTGAGAACAGGTAAATACAAATCTGACAAATAGCGAGACAACTGAGATAACAGATCCACTATATGGATTCCTTCTCTGTCTTTGTTGAACCCATACTGAGTTACCAGAGAACTGTTCATTTGGTTTGAGTGTTGTAAAACACCACACTTGGCAAAATTTTAGGAAGACAGCTAACTTTGATTACGGCTCGACGGACGACAGATTGTTGTCGAAGTCCATTACTCGTCGCTTCTAACATTCGACCGCCTGTCTTGTTCAGTATCCAATTCGCTTGCCATTATTGAGCTTCATAAGGGTACATTTTGTTCAAAGATCCACTAAAACGCCATTCGCGTTCCATGACTTTCGACGCCATTGCCGGTTAAGTTAATCGTTCTACTGTGTCCACCAGAAAAATCTACGCATTTCCCACTACCCTCTCGATCCTAAGAAAATACGCG
>NC_090873.1:27826918-27829418 GCF_036669935.1 Montipora foliosa
ACTTGTTTTGCCTGGCATACACTTTTCTCAACAGCAACGGTGAATTGGTTCTTTTCTGATTTTAAAGCAATCCATTTTTAAGTTTTATACTTATGGAACTCGATAACTGAGGAATAAAACTCAACAGCTATTACACCTTCGAACATCTGCTTCCCTAATTCTCCGGTTAAACATGAAACGCGTTAGTGATGTATTGGTATATTTGTTAATTTAAACACAGGCAAATTATTTTGTCAGTTAACTTTCAGGCTACCGAGATGCAACTTTTTTTGCCTGGCATACACTTTTCTCAACAGCAACGGTGAATTGGTTCTTTTCTGATTTTAAAGAAATCCATTTTAAGTGTTATACTTATGGAACTCGATAACTGAGAAATAAAACTCAACAGCTATTACACCTTCGAACATCTGCTTCCCTAATTCTCCGGTTAAACATGAAACGTTAGTAATGTATTGGTGTATTTGTTAATTTAAACACAGGCAAATTATTTCTTAACTTTCAGGCTACCGAGATATAACTTGTTTTGCCTGGCATACACTTTTCTCAACGGCAACGGTGAATTGGTTCTTTTCTGATTTTAAAGCAAACCACAGTTTTTAACTTTTATACTCATGGAACTCGATAACTGAGGAATAAAACTCAACAGCTATTACACCTTTGAACATAATTCTCCGGTTAAACATGAAACGTTAGTGATGTATTGGTGCATTTGTTAATTTAAACACGGGCAAATTATTTTGTCATTTAACTTTCAGGCTACCGAGATGCAGCTTGTTTTGCCTGGCATACACTTTTCTCAACAGCAACGGTGAATTCAGCGAATTGGTTCTTTTCTGATTTTAAAGCAAACCCAGAGATGCCAACCTATGGAGATCTAAAATCTGGAGATTTTTTCCTTCCGGTCTCCCTATCCCTCCCCCTGGATCAACCTTCCCACTCCCCTCCCCTCAAAAACGCACCCACCCATCCCCCAGCAGCTCCATCAAAATACAAGAATATTCTGCCGCCATTGTGAATTTGCGGGACAACAGGGTACTTATGTCAATAATTTTTATTGGTTGATCGGAGATCCAATCAAACAATCGGGTTACATGGTTATGAAAGCTAAAAGAAGCCATTTTGTTTAGTTCTATTGACGTGTGTTTGAAACTCAGAGATGAAGAAATGCATTAAGAAACAATGAAACGAGTTAGAAAAAATCGACTTTTTTTAAACTGTGAGGATACCAATTTGAGTCTAGAATGGAGAAACGTGTGTGAAAGGTTCAGAGTCGTTTTTATCCGGGAGATTTAATGGCCCGTACGGGAGACCGGGAGATTCGTTCCGTATCCGGATAATCCGGGAGAGTTGGCACGTATGCAAACCATTTTTAAGTTTTATGCTTATGGAACTCGATCACTGAGGAATAAAACTCAACAGCTATTACACCTTCGAACATCTGCCTCCCTAATTCTCCGGTTAAACATGAAACGTTAGTGATGTATTGGTGTATTTGTTAATTTAAACACAGGCAAATTATTTTGTCAGTTACCTTTCAGGCTACCGAGATATAACTTGTTTTGCCTGGCATACACTTTTCTCAACAGCAACGGTGAATTGGTTCTTTTCTGATTTTAAAGCACACCATTTTTAAGTTTTATACTCATGGAACTACATAACTGAGGAATAAAACTCAACAGCTATTACACCTTCGAACATAATTCTCCGGTTAAACATGAAACGTTATTGATCTATTGGTGTATTTGTTAATTTAAACACAGGCAAATTATTTTGTCAGTTAACTTTCAGGCTACCGAGATGCAACTTGTTTTGCCTGGCATACACTTTTCTCAACAGCAACGGTGAATTGGTTCTTTTCTGATTTTAAAGCAATCCATTTTAAGTTTTATACTTATGGAACTCGATAACTGAGGAATAAAACTCAACAGCTATTCACCTTTGAACATCTCCCTCTTTAATGCTCCGGTTAAACATGAAACGTTAATGATGTATTGGTATATTTGTTAATTTAAACACAGGCAAATTATTTTGTCAGTTAACTTTCAGGCTACCGAGATGCAACTTGTTTTGCCTGGCATACACTTTTCTCAACAGCAACGGTGAATTGGTTCTTTTCTGATTTTAAAGCAATCCATTTTTAAGTTTTATACTTATGGAACTCGATGACTGAGGAATAAAACTCAACAGCTATTATACCTTCGAACATCTGCTTCCCTAATTCTCCGGTTAAACATGAAACGTTAGTAATGTATTGGTGTATTTGTTAATTTAAACACAGGCAAATTATTTCTTAACTTTCAGGCTACCGAGATATAACTTGTTTTGCCTGGCATACACTTTTCTCAACAGCAACGGTGAATTGGTTCTTTTCTGATTTTAAAGCAATCCATTTTTAAGTTTTATACTTATGGAACTCGATAACTGAGGAATAACACTCAACAGCTATTCACCTTCGAACATCTGCTTCCCTAATTCTCCGGTTAAACATGAAACGCGTTAG
>NC_090873.1:27834418-27841918 GCF_036669935.1 Montipora foliosa
ATGAGGAGAGTGACTTCCGCCAAGTTTGCCTAACAACAGTCCTTCTCAAGACTTCGCTTATCTGGAGGATGGAATTCCATCAAGTTATGTCATTCCTGGTTTAGTCTATTCAGCAATAAGTGTCGTCTTTCGTCGCATTCCTTATCATTATCTACTCTCCGAAGAGATTTCATTTGACTGAATCCAAAAGCAGTTCAAGGATGATTTTATTTTCAACGGTTCTTGTTACACAGGTTGAAGCTGTCACGTGGAATGAAACCCTGGCTAAGGGTGCTACAGAGTGGGCCACTTACTTAGCAGACAATGACAAGTTTGAGCATGCCCAGAATATCATACCAGGGGAAAATCTTTATCTCTCGGGCAAACCTCTCCCCAAAGAGTCTTGCACTGAAGCTACACAACTTTTTTATGCAGAAATTAAAGATTATGATTTTGACAAACCTGGATTTTCAGTGGCAACGGGACATTTTACCCAGGTAAAGTAGCGATCATAATTGATCCAGGTAAAGTAGACAACGTAATTGTGTTTATTTTAGAGTAACCTAGCGATCAGACATACTTTTCTTTAGAGAGGACGCCAAAAGAAAAGTACGCCTGATCGCAGGTTAATTTTAGAGCTAAGATCGACAATTCAAACTAAATGGCGAAATCGACAATCAAAATTCAAAATAATATTAATTAGTAAATTTTCAGCTCCGACTATTGCATTTCTAGCTTTTTGATTGGCTAAAAAACTCCGACTATAAGGCAATAGTCGAAGTTTTACGTCATATGGAAAATAGTGCGCCAAGATGCTCTTTCCGGACGCTTTGTAAAATTGTGGAAATAAAAATCGGCGGCAAAACCCGGTTTGAGAATTTACTAAAACAATTATTCCATTCGCCCTTGTTGGATATGAAGTGATTATAACCAACTCGCGCTACGCGCTCGTTGGTTATTTTATCACTTCATATCCAACTCGGGCTCATGGACTAATTGTTATTTATTCCGAAAGAGAGGTCCAAACAGTTTCCCCACAGTATGGTACATGCAAGTTACTAGGTTTTTAAATGAAACAGAAATATCCTTATAAAGCTGCGGGCAGGCATGTTGACTTTAATGAGAAAGCTCAAAATTTCAGTTCTAGAAGAATATAACCAACTTAAGATCTTGAATCCTACGGTGCATTCCTTCAGTTGAAAAGTAGTCCATGATCCTTCCACCCCGGCAGAACACAGTAAATTAACAGACACAAGGCATATAGGCCTATGAAGAACAATAGAGCAGATGAAATACTTGGGCGCAGTAGATTTAAAAGGCTCAGTGCAAACCGGTCGTGTTCCTTGAAGGCGTTACTTTTGAATGTATGACTCAGTTTCACCTCGTCTGGAGAAAATTAGGACTGGAGAGAAACGTTTTTTCAGTGAATCTCTCCTGTTTCATTCATTCATTTTTCACTCGCACCAAACCAAAATAGCGCACAAAAAAAAAAAAGAATCGAAAAACCGAGTGTTTGCAGTATTGTAAAATCACAAGTTTACAACATTCGCTAAAATGAGGCCCTCTAACGGGTTTTCGGGAACATGGCTAAAGTTGAACCGCGGAATAGGCGAGCAAAGACAAAATATCTGAGGGAAGAAGGGAACATAAACCATTTTCGCGATCAAAAAGCTGAGAACAAGTTTGGAAGTAATTTCGGGAACAAGGGAACACAAACAATTTTTTACAAGGGACAAGAGAATAATAACTTCCCCAATTTCCCCCTCCCAATCTAAAATAAACGTTAAAATTGCAATACATTTATTACTGTTTCTTTTAGACGATAAGCACGCATTGAAGTTGTTGTAGGTGCGTCATATTATACTGTCTTGATTTTAGCTTGTATGGAAGAGAACAAGAGAAATCGGTGCAGACGTCAAAAGCAGGAAAGATGGCCGACTTGTTGTGGTAATACGTTACCATCCCCCCGGTAACTACCTCGGTAAAGAATTTTTCAGGAACAATGTTCTCCGTCCCAGGGATTGGCAACCGCCAACCCAGCCACACTCAGGGGGGAGTGCAGGATTGGCGGCTCTAAGCCACTCCAACTTCGCTTGCCTTGTTTTCGTGCTCGTTATCTCATCCTTCGTGAGCTGCTGTTTTTAATTGACGGTTAATTCTCTGAGTGTTTTGATAAATCAGTCTTTTCGAATTCAGTGTAATGATTTAGTGCTCACTCTAGGCGTTGGCCAGATCATTGCTTTCAGGTGCAAAAAACAGCCCTGCAGTTCACAATGTTTCATCGAATAATCATCAGCAGAAAAATAAAAGGTTGGGCAGGACCTGACTCGACACACCAGTCAAGCTGCACTCCTGTTTTTCCGAGGAAGCAAACTTTTCAGGAAAAAGTAATGTTCATAAACATTTTTGCTTCGCACGAAGCAAATCCCCTTCTTTTTTATCTCTTATGTATTTCTTAATAAAGGATTTTTTAAATCTAACTTACGCTCTTGAGGTGTATTACGCATAAATATAATATATATTATAAATAATATACTCAGTATTATACTATTAATAACTAGTGGTCACACATTTATTTTTAAAGCTTATTGTGGGTGACCAGTTACGGTATGTATTTTTAACCCACTGCCAAAATATGTAACCTCAAGATTTGTAAATTTGTAGTACCAGATAAACGTTGTTGCTTCTTCATTTAATTTTCTAACTACATTTGATTTTCTGGTCGCAGAAAGTTCACCGTCTTCTTTCCTTTTGCAATCTGTTTCAGTCACTTTTTGGAACTAAACTGAATATCGCTTGAACGAATGGTAACAACTGAGTGTTACCGCTGATGGACCCTTTAGCTTGGCCTAAGTCACGGCATTGTCATAAACCGACGAGTTTTTTCAATAAACTCTAAGCAGATGAGTGAACAATCTCATTTGTAGGTAATAATTGATTATTTGTGGCTCGTTGTTGGCTGAAAAGGTCAGCCTGGTTTCGCACATGCACAAAAAGACAATCTAAAAATAAATTAAAACTAGACCCTCCGTGAGGGTACACTGGGTTGCCTGTGGTACGTGCACCATTCCAGAAAAGACTTTTCAAGTTGGGGGGTCATTAAGACCATTTAATGGGTCACCCAGAAGTCTTACCAGAAGAGGCCCTTTGGCTCACAGGTCCTCACACGTTCGTACGACGAAACAGATCCTTTTCTGAGGTTAACAACCTGGCTACCGGCCTATTAATTAATCATTTTTATATAACCCAAGTTATTCACGGATTTTGATTGGTTCTTGCCTATGATCTATTAGAGGACAGACGCACGATTGACGTCACCATCAGCTTTTATGCGAATAAAGTTTAATTCTTTATTATATAAAACAAATAGATTCCATGTTGCCGTGCGTCTGTTCAGTAATAGATCACAGAAGACGTCAAAATGTGGTAAGAACAAAAAAGTGGCACACGAGGCGAAAGAAGAAATTCCTGTCCTCTTGAGGAAAAATAGACACGCACTGCTTACGTGTGGTAGTGAAGTAACACAGCGATTTATTCCATATAAAATGTCAACTGAGCTGTGTGTTGTCTTCCAGGAGATTCAAGTTGTCCTTGCATAATATGTAGCTCTAACAGTGCACGATCTTGTTTTGGTATTGTCTATCATTGTAGTGCCATGGTAGAAGTCTTGGGTAAATAGCCTCAGAAGACATGTGGTTACTAGCAAAGTACTGAACCCAGAAAAATTGAAGAAAATAAATGGGAAAAGAGAAACATTTGCTTCCGGGCTGACGTGTTGACAATTTTCAAGCTCTCTCACAGCTTCTTTCACCACTAGTTTAAGCGTGCCCTCTGAGCATCTGACAGCTTTGCTTTACTTAACTTAATCCCTGTCCGGCGGCGTTAGTGCCTTGATGGGAGACCAAAACAATATACCCCTCATAAAACAGAAGCATTGGACCGAAAATACTATTAACGCTAACAAATGCGAACTGAGCAAGGTACAGATTTTGTTAGCTTGCTTTATGGAAAAACAAATATTGATGCAAAAGTAAATAACTATTGATACACAGTTTTTAGGCAGAGCAGAAGGAAGTTTCCGGGACGGTCGATCGAGAATAAAATATTTACGACATGAAAACAACATTAATTTTGAACCGTGAATATAGAATATAAAAGTTACGATCAGCGACAAACATTTTGGGAGATTTTTGCTACGTTCAAATAAATCGCAAAATCGAAAGTGACATGGCCGGAATTCAGCGGGCGCCGTGATTAAGTTACCACGACATGTTTACTCGCCAAACAGTGAAGCATATGTGTCAAATGATGGCAAGATGCCGGGTTTTTGTAAGTTTCTTTTTCTGTCAAGTGTTCTAAAGTTTGACAATAAATGAGCGAAGGCAAAACAAAGATCACAAGCGCCCAACTCTTAAAAGGTTAACCATTTGTTTATGCAAAGTCAAAATTTACTCTCTAAGACGCATACGACGTTATTTATCACAAGGTAATTCAATCATTTTGGAAATAGCAGCTACTTTATTATTCATCGGCGTCACAATTTTTCACTGATTTTGGGCCTCATTTTGTTGAAACTCAAGCACGCTTCCAACAGGCCTGTGAACCCTTCCTGCTTACACAGCAATACTAAAAAAAATTCTCCCATATCACATTTCAACCTTAAGCTCGAAAATTCAATACACAACATGATATTATAATTCACAAAGGCAGAAAATACCACAGAATCCTTTTCCAGCGAAAAATTTATTGAAACAAACAACATATTTGCTCTTAGAGGCGAAAACCTCTTCCTATTTCATTGCGTGCGTGAAGACAAGAAACTCAATCGTGTCAAATTACCATGTACTTCAGATAAATACAGCTCACTTTGATTTCGTCTCGACGGGCGATAGATTGTTGTCGAAGTCCAGTACTCGTCGCTTTTGAGATTCCTGCCTAGTTTATCCAACTGACTTTCCATTATTGAGCTCCATAAGGGTATATTTTGTTTAAGGATCCACTAAAACGCCATTCGCGTCACATGACTTTCGACGCCATTGCAGGCTAAGTTAATGATTCTACTGTGTCCACCAGAGAAATCTACGCAGTTCCACTACCCTCTCGATCCTAAGAAAATACGCGCAGAAGGCTCTGTGCATAAAGACACTACTTACCAGGGAAGTGACAGGCAAGACTTTTACCGACACGGAAAAAAAATTTAACAAAATAAATAAATAAAATAAAATAAATAAAACAAACAAACTAAACGCAGACCTCGACTGGGTTTGCCATAGGCAACCCAGTAAAAATGACACCTTTCTCTTGAGTAATTAAGTACTTCTTTCTGAAGTACATGTACCTTAACATACCACTACATAAGGAGTTTTTTTTCCGTAATTGTTCAGCCCACAGTATTAATTACAGTGGCGATTATTATTTGCTTATTGAAGCCACAGTGGTCAAGTGTTCGAGACTTCAAAGGTTTGTTGACTGTTTGAGTTCTGGCCTCAGTTGTTTGAAGGGTGGATAGTGCTATCCACTGGATAAATCACTATCTACTGGATAACTCAATTGGTTTTGGTAGTGTTTATCTGCTGGATAGTGATTTATCTGGCCCCAGTTGTTCTGAAGGTGGATAACACTATCTACCGGACAAATGACTATACACTGGAAAGTGCAGTTGGTTCCGCTATTACTTATCCACTGGATAGTGACTTATCCGGCTGATAGTGCTATCCATCATTTGAACAACTGGGGCCTGGTGGGTAGCGCTATCCACTTTTTGAACAATTGAGGCCAGATCTTTATCCAACCTCTCTTCTCTGCCTCCTTTGTCGTTGAGGACAAAGGAGGCAGAGAAAAGAGACGCTGGGAACGAGGTTGGTCTTGATCATCTCTCAGTTTTCTAATGTTGCTTTTTATATGTACCTGCATACAACTTAATACTGACAAATGTTTGATAGACTTTGTTAAAAATTTCTGTGATTGGTTAGCATCCCATTTAATGGAAGGGACAAAGTTTTTTACTGCTTAACCCATTGACACCTCAAACGCTCTAGGATGACCCCAGTTGACGAATAGAATCTCCTTGGCATTAGACAGCGTGAAATCTGTCAAGTCTCACTCCCAGGGGTCAATGGGTTAAAGGGGATCAGTGATCCCCCTTGTTACTCTACAGAAAACAGAGCTAAGTGCTGCCATCAATGAACTACCTGGCTCATTTAGTTTCATTATCTAGACACAGACTTTATGCTTTTACAGTGTGTTTGGGAGCAACTTTACAGCAGCCTATATTTCTGATAAATTATAACTATTTTGTGAAACAAAAGGAGAAGGTAGCATTGCACACTGTGCAGTATTTCTAGTCACTTGAGAACGTATTCCACACATCCCCTCAATTTAAATTTTGTCAGTTGAAGGTTAAGTTGTCAGTAAATTATACTGTCTATTTTGAAGTCAGACTGACTTCTTCATGGTGGTATGTACAGTTGTCAACAGTTTCTAATGAAATTTATTTTTTAGGCCAACAAAAGAAATGTTTAGGTTCAAGGTTTGTAGACAAGTATCCGTTGCTATTTGGAGTGTTGAAATCAACAGCCTTTGGCTTTTTTGCATTGCTAGTCAGAGAGTTGAAGAGAAAAGTACCATTTCAAAACTTGTATGGTGCTGGCCACCCTACAGAAAGCCTTTGGAAGTGAGGAAGGGATTACTGAACATTCTCAGGGTAATATACAATGTATATATAATATTGTTACATCCAATCTGTCAAGTTTGATGGTTCAAAATAAGTACTGACCTCTGCTCATCTGCAAAAATGGAATATAAAGTGCATTAAGGATGACTAGTCTTAACCTCATGAAGAAGTTTTGGCTTTTGCAGTTTTTATTTTGCTTGATACATAATTTCATTGACCTTTCGGTGAGCATCTCTCTGCTCTCCCAAAGGAATTTGACAACGTTACTTAAACGATTATGCGAATTAAACAGTTTTAAGTGGGGATGTTCATATGCTGTGCCCAGAGACCGACGATTATGAACAACAGCTTTTCATTATTGTTGACAATGAGGTTCTTCTGGAAGTAAGTTCATACAAACAGAGTCTTTCTGCTCTGTTTGGGGTACATTACATGGTTAACCTAGAGTATCCAAGAAAGCCAACATGTCTGCACTGGGTCTCTTGAGAGTATGTATTTAGCATTCGTCAAAAAAAATGCCCTGTATAGAAAAGGTGTCTCTACTCTTTTAGCTTAAAGTTAATAGCCTCTTATTACATGTATTAACAGTTGCACCACCACAGGAGCTTGAACTAACCTACATGGAGGGGTTTTATTAGAAACTGGGACCTGGGTACTAGCACCCGTCAACACTGAGTACAGTACACGCCATTGCTCAAAGGAGGTCTCAAGATCAAAAGCCAGACTATAATTATATAGGGGTGCCCGCTCACTCTGTCACAAGGTCCCTTCTACTTTAGCACTTACTGGAAACCCTGACACGTAAACACACCAAGTCCATTTCTTGATTTGTCACACAACAGGCGAGA